>NW_027498925.1:0-24505 GCF_021521415.1 Bidens hawaiensis
TTTTTTTTAATATTATGATATGCACATAGCTTTTGTAGTTTTTAATTTTTAGCAAGTGTTGTAAGTTTAATTCTAGGTTAACGATTCAATTTTAGCCTATGTTAAAAAAAATCTTAAATATACCATCGCATATTTTGAAATATATATAGCAATCGGTTTTCACTTTTCACCATTATAGTATCTATATCTATATTATAAGGTAACTTTTCAGAATATTAAATGTTAATTAAGAGCTCCGGTGACTATCCGGCAACGTTGCAATCAACCTCAAATTCTCACTTTACTTGGCCTAGCCATTTAGTTAATTGCCCCTCTACCGTTACAGATCTCCCTACCTTCAATTCACGGCCTATTTAATTGTAAAATCCATATACTTTTCCTACAATCTGTCTACGGGTACGGGTTAATTGACACTAAATCCGGCGAGGCTCAATCCAATAACAATGGTAGCAGGAGTCGCCTCAGGTAACATCAATGGCGTTCGATTTTAGTTTAACAAAATTATAGGATTCATGCTTAGGGTTTCCATGTTTGTTCTGATTTGCTATTAATTTGGTAATCAGACTTATTATTTGCCCACTTTGGAAAGGATCCATGTATCCATTTTGTTGATTTTAACTTTTGTCTCAGGTAGCATGAATTGAGGTACGCCAGGTGTCCGATGGGTAACCCACCGAAAACATCGACTCAGTGCCGGCAAAAGCTGGAGAAGTACGGAAACGGTACCGTCCTGAGATTCAGCGTATTGGAAATACGCCGAGTGGTCACCGTCGACTTATTTAACTGAGTGCCCGCGTTTGGTCTTGTTATGTGTATACCCGTTCGCTATCAAATTGTTGAACGTTATATACAAACCCTGGCTTGTAACATTCTTTTATATAATGTTTATAAATATTTTTCAGATATTTCTTTGCTTGGTAACTGAAGTTTATTATAGTACTGATCATCCCCTTTGTATGCAGCTATGCCCAATGTGAGATGGATTTTGCCGGACTCTCATATTTCTCATGGTAACAATGATTATGGAGGTATGCGTTTTATTATGATTTATGCATTTATGGTTAAAAATGAGCCTATTTTTCTTTATATACTCATCTTCTTGAATGTTGTTAGCGGGCCTACTCTAACCAAAACTGCTGGTGATCTAGCAGTTGCAGCAGCAATATGTAGCAGGTATGCTGAATAGTTTATATTTTATAAATTCAATATGAAAAATGTTGTGTTTTAAATTCGTTGTGTTTGCAGGCCTCAGTTTTCTTGAGTTTCCTATCCCTAGCAATGTGGCATTCATTGTAGAATTCGGGCTTGGTGGCGAGCTTCGTACGGTGAGATATTTATTGTAGGCACCAAAAATTGAGTACAGTGGCGACCACGTGTACTGATGTTGGTAACTGTAGGCACCAAAATTTAAGAAGAGGGTGAGTACAATGGCGAAACGTGCCTAAAAAGTGTGTGTGCCGGTGCCGGATGTAAAGTTGTTGAAAGGGTTAGATTTTTGGAGAAATGGAGGTTTTGGGGCCCAAAGATTTAAAAAATGTTATAAGAGTGTGTTTGTAACATATCAGAACCCGATTCCATGGCCGACAAGTCGCGATGAGGTGTTGGTCCTCTTCAGTTTTATGTTTTGCATATGTTGTCAATGATTAGAGATTGATATTAACATTTTGGTAGATTAATGATATATGTTTATTTTGTGCTTAAATACAGGTATGGTACAGTAATGTTCCACATCCACAGCTAGCTGAATATAAGGGTGGGCAGAATTGGGTTGATGTAGACAAGGATAAGTTTAAGTTTCCGGGAGGCGGTACACAGTTTATTCATGGTGCAGACAAGTATTTGGATCAGATTCAAGAGGTATATTATTATCATTATTGTTAATATTTGTAATGTTGCATATTTCTAATTTACTGTTATGATGAACTTATTTTTCTTTTTATAAATGTTTTTGAAGATGGTTTCTGAGATTGTGTTTGGAAACCATACTCCTGTTGCATTAGATGTTGGATGTGGTGGGGCGAGTTTTGGTGCTTATTTGTATTCAAGAAATGTGCTCACGATGTCGGTAGCTCCGAAAGACGTACACGAGAACCAGATTCAGTTTGCTTTAGAACGTGGCGAGCCTGCAATGGTGGCAGCGTTTGCAACCAGGAGACTTTTGTACCCGGCTGTAAAGTTGTTGAAAGGGTTAGATTTTTGGAGAAATGGAGGTTTTGGGGTCCAAAGATTTAAAAAATGTTATAAGAGTGTGTTTGTTTGTATTTGTTCACATTCCTTTATCTTCAATTGCGCTCATTTATGTCTAAACTATGCACCTTTTGTTTAAATGACAAACATGATTGAGAACAACACTTTAGACATTTATTGTATGCGAACAAAAGTCTCACCGCAACACACGAGAAATGCTGGCAACATAATGAACCAAACTGCTACCAGCCGAATTCACATTGAGAACAACACTTTAGACATTTATTGTATGCGAACAAAAGTCTCACCGCAACACACGAGAAATGCTGGCAACATAATGAACCAAACTGCTACCAGCCGAATTCACATTGCCTCTCTGCCGCAACGCGCGGACACTCCTACCAGTATATAATTAGAAACCTAAAGATACAGTAACAAGTACATTTTTGTAATTTAGCTTTAGTAACAAGGACAATTTTGTAATTTCAATTGAAAGAAAAGTAATCAACATGGATTGTTACAATAAATTTCTTTGTTTGCACTTTAGCCCTCAGTGTTTTAATGTTTTTAATTTGTTTTTTTAACTTTTCTAAAATTTGTTTATTTTGCATATTAACCACGACAATTTTTATTGTTTTAATTTGTCCGTTAACACATCCACGCAATCCCTCTAAAACGGACTTGTATTTGCAGTAAAGTGTATAAGGTTGATTAAAAACGAAGTTGTATACACAATAGTGTATTGTAAGCTATATAACGAGTATTGGTATCGCCTTAGTACCCTAATGAGCTGAACCAATACCGACCACGTTCTTTTAATATTTAGATAAAAAAACTTTTGTGTCGAAGTGATAGTGGTTCAATGTGTTTGTATACCGAGAACAATGTTATTTTAATTTAGATAAACTTTTTTTTTTGTCGAAGTGATAGTCGCCACCATGTGTTTGTATATTGATGTTTTAATGTTTGCGTTCGTTGCCGAGTTTCCCGCACAATGTGCGGGGAACACCACTAGTTACTTTTATACAATGTGGTGTGGATTTTGGGAAAAGAAATTAATAAGCATATATATACTGTATTATACAATACGTATGTTGCATGGTATATTGTATTTTCTTGCATAAATCCTGTCTGATAATTAATACGTAGTAGTTTTTTCTGATTCTTGGATGAATAAACAAAAGAATAGGTCAAACACCTGTGGCCAAGAGCCCAAGACTATAACTTTGTCCCCAAGATATAACAGATAATATATCATACATGACGACACTAGTTATTTATTTTATTTTGTCACTAATGTAATGCATAAAGTACAATTAAAGCAAGATTCATTTTTTAATGTTCCGTGTGTAGATTAAACGCGCTAATATCATTAGATACTTTAAGGTGTACCGTAAAGTAGGATGAGATCGGGACCGTATCCGTACCTATACCCGAAAGTACCCGTATATAAAATCAGTAAATCTTGGTACCCATACCCATACCCGAATTATATGGTACGGGTACGGGTACAGGTACATGTACGGGTACAGGTACTTTGGGTACGGTACTCGCTTTGGTACCTCTTTGTTCTTTTAAAAAAAAAATCTCTACTAAACTAGGTATCGGTAACGGTACGATACCGACAATAAATTATCTATAATACCAAAACCGTAATACCGCAACCAAAACATAATACCAAAACCTAAACATGAAACAAATCAACCATAATATATATAAAATCCATTCCCTTTTTCTTTTCTTAGTTTATTGCTTCCTCAATTTCTATAGAAAAACATGAGAGAAAGTTAATACATGTTATTTAATTATATACACGATTACACATATACGTTTTAATGAAATAAAAATATACGAATACACAATATATGAATATACACATATAAATTGAGAATGAACTTATTCAACTAATATATATATTGTGTTTTGAAATCTCGCTTGAAAGCTAAGTAATAAATGTTGGAACCCTAATAAAAACCTCTACATATTCTAAACGGGTACCGTTATACCCGTACCCGAAAGTACCCGTACCTATAATCAATAAATTTGCATACCCATACCCGTACCCAAAAGATATGTACAGGTACGGGTACCGGTACAAGTACGGGTATTTAGGAAAAAAAAAGCTCATCCTTACCGTAAAGTGGCGTAAACTTTTTGTTTAATTTGTATTTGTTGAGGTTGAACAAGTCAAGCAAAAGAGCTATACAAATCAAACTATGTCTATGAATGATTAATACAAAATGTAGCATTAAGTGTAAGGTAATTACTTTGGCGAATAAAAGGATTGAATAACCGAATCATTACAAAAAAGAACTAACCGAATCAACCAAGAAACGAATGGTTTAGTTATGGATATTGTATAACTAAATTTTGGGGTTTGTTTATGATTTTATTTGTATAAAGAACAAGCAAACGATATTGAATCCTTAACTATAGTCAATGTGTTCGGTTATGTTTTATTTGAAACCAAAAAATGATTAGATTTTTGTTATGTGTTGCTCTAAAACCAAATTGCACCGAACTTAACCATACTCCAAAACTGAACTGAACTTTTAATCCGAACACACCGAACTTGTTGGAATTTTTGTTCTTTAATTCATACCCAAATTTATTATTCTCGGACAAAAGTTCTATACACAATTTCATTAATGAATGGTTAACACAAAATGTTAGGCCCAAGTTCATTAATTTGGTTCGGTTATGCACACTCTCGGAAATCAAGACAATAACCGTTAAGGGGAGTTTTTGCTGTTTGCTTTTAAATGAAAATTTATGAAGCTGGCAACAACGGATTTGTCTATTATTATGATTGGCTAAATAACCTATCACGCAATTATCACAACCGGGTATATAAGGTTTTGTGTGGTGTGTGTGTGTGTTCAAAAGCATGCCAACTATGATGACTTACATATCTTTTTTTATCGGTGTCTTATTAATAACATATTGGTGCCTTTATCTCTTAACCATAACAGATCGATCGATTTTGTGTGTTATTGTTAATTTTGGTTAACAATTCGATTTTTATTCACACCCCTAATTAGTAGGCTCCACAAATATTTTGTTATTCTTTATAATATAATGTGATATTGGAATTTAAGAAAACTATCTAGAAAAGCTAAATTCATAGTCTAAATGCATGATAGGTTTCATCCAAATAATTAAATCTAATAATCTTTAAAATATATAAAAATGTGAGTACATGGTAAGGCATGCTTAATGCCTTTTCCATCTCTAAACAAATGCCCCAATCATCACACAAACAACCAAACCCATACTTGTATATATTGACTCCTGAGGCTACATTTAGAAGAGCAAACACATTGGAACCTAAGAAGAAATTAATCATAATACAAAACCGGATACGATGAGGTTGATATCAGTCAGTTTTATACTTTTAGATTGTACCAATTTGTGAATTAATCGTGAACAAAAGTTACGTTTTTTGTTTTTTGTCAGCGCGCTAGATAATAATAACCATCCATCTTATTGCGACTCTCAAAATTTAGTGTTTGGATGCCAACACTACAAGAGGAACTGCAAGCTTGTTGCTTCATGTTGCAACAAACTCTTCACTTGCAGCCATTGCCATAATGAAGCAACTGATCACATAATGGATAGGTGCATGGATATATTATATATACATATATTTTCTCTTATAAACATAATAAAAAACAAAACATTGTATAAGATTTTCACATGCAGGAAGGCCACAACATTGATGATGTGCATGAAGTGCTTGATAATTCAACCTATTGGTCCAACATGCTCAACTGTTTCTTGTAACAACCTATCTATGGCTAGATATTACTGCCCGGTCTGCAAACTATTTGATGATGAGAGGTGATCATTTATTAAGATTATTATTATTATTATTATTATTATTATTATTATTATTAAAGGTGATCATTTATTAAGATTAAATCATATAGCTTGCTAATGGTTCGTGCCCTATTTATACTAAACCAAAACGTGTGATAACCCTTGGTGAAAAGATGCGATGGTCCGGTGTGTTACAGAAGTAACGTACCGTCGCCATCTATGTTTATATCAATAGGGTCGAGATACTGTACAATAATATCTTAACGTACGATAGGTACGCGAGACGCTCAAAGGCAAAAAAAACAAAAGGCAAAAATACTAAACGCTCAACCAAAAACCTAAAACGCTCTGCCAAAAACTCAAACACTCAAAAACGGTTTTCGTGAAGAAAAGTAAAAAAAATGATCGATTAACGATCCAAAACTGTTTATTTCGGTGAACCAATGATTAATTGGATATATATTGATGATTTCGAGATCTTGTGATGTGATTTCATGGATCGATTTCATGAAATATAAGTATTCTTGTACATTAAGCAATTATTGTATTGCATCTTTTCTCTATATCAATATTATTACAAATGATTACTAACTTAGGATAAACAAATATAATTCTAAACAAAGGATAAATTCAAAGATACATACAAGGACCGGCCATCCCCTGTAAACTTCTTTTAATAGACTGACCCCTGTGACTATATACCGATAGTTAACTGAAAATTTTCGGCCACTGATTAATTATGACTATTAATATTAAGTTTTTAACCTTTATAGATTTTGAAAATTGTTTCTAACAGGGAAATCTACCACTGCCCACACTGTGGCATATGTAGAGTGGGAAAAGGTCTAGGGATAGACTATTTCCATTGCATGACCATGTCAATTTCGGAGCATACGTGCAGGGAACGGTGTTTAGAAGACAATTGCCCAATATGCCACGAATATCTCTGGACATCAAAGACGCCTGTGAAGTCCCTTCCATGTGGTCACATAATGCATTCCTCATGTTTTCAGGTATTAATTCAAATATTTATTCTTATGTTATTCTTCAATCATATATATATATATATATATATATAACAACTCGAATCGACTCTTTGATGACGATTCTGTCAGGAATACACTTGCTCCAACTATACTTGTCCGATATGCAGTAAGTCATTAGGGGATATGCAGGCATACTTCGGGATGTTAGATGAACTGTTGGCTGAAGAGAAAATTACTGAGGAGTACTTGGGCAGGACAGAGGTATTATTAATTTATGAACATTTTCACCACGGCCATCTCCGAGAATCGTTAAAATATTTTGGGGTCTTAAGTAAAATAGTTTTTTATTTGGTTGTAACATTTAAATTTTTAAATGGGCTTATTGGGTTAGGGGTTATGGTTATGGTTTGGGTCATGAAAAGTTTATTTTATTTTTTAGAAAATTTGACTTAAATAAATTACGCATAAATATTTAAGAATGCATATGTTTTCATATATATATATATACATGTGTGTGTGTGTGGATTTTTTTTTAAAAAATTTGGGTCTATCGAGGTGATCGGTCATAAGCCCCCCCCCCCCCCCTTTTCATCACAACTGGCTCTGACATTCACTGTAATAATTTAAATATAATGCAATGTAAATGCGTGTATATTTCTTTTCAGGACATATTATGCAATGATTGTGAGAAGAACGGGAGTGCACCGTTCCATTGGTTGTACCATAAATGCCCTCATTGTAGTTCGTACAACATGCGTCTTATCTGAATGTGAGTGTGTGCAGTTTGTGTTCGTGTGTACACGCCCTGCATACACAATATGTATGAACCATGTCGTTTAAAAGACCCGTTGATTAGCATGTCAACTTTGTTTCTTTGGCTTGGAATCCATTGTATGCAGAAGGTTCAGATTTGTGAGAATATATTCCTATTCCTTGTTTTGTTTGAATTTTAATATATGTTCCAGTTGAATGGTTATGAACTATTGTTGTGCATTTGTGACTTGTGCCAATATTTTCGAGCAACGAATGACAATAAATAAATAATACCAATAACAGATTTTGTTTCTTGATCATAAAAACAAGACAACTAGTTCCAGTGTTTCACTATGGGTAAAAGCTAATGGATATTAAGCAAGACATGCATAGAAAGTACATTAAATAAATAGTAACAATAAGTACACTTTGTTTCTTGATCATAAATCTAATTTCACAGCATCAAACAACCGTCCACAAAACATTCATACGGCCGTTTTGACCAAAAAAGTCAAACTTTCAAAACTATTGGTCAGAATGGGTGTCCAACCAATATCCCGACAGCCAGTCTGATCATAGTCAGTCAAACTTTAAAAACATTTGGTCAAAGTGGTTGTCTTAACCCTATATAGGCGGTTGTTTGAAACAGTGTGGGATTAGATGTCAGACGGTGTGGCCATATCTTAGTATTTAATGATCATCATAATCTTAGATGGACGTGCTAGAAATCAAGAACTTATCAAGTAATGAATCTAAATGAGAACAGAAATGAAGTCACATAACATATTTTTCACTAAGTGAAACACATGTTAAGTAATTTTCGCAAAAGAGATAATTGTTTTCGTACTTGTTTCACTACATTCAAGTCTCGTATCGATAATCAACACACAAACTAAACGAATAACTCTCGTTTATATTAATCAGAAAATATCACTAAAAATTGATTACAAACCCTCAAACCCTAACTCGGTTTGACTCTTGATGAACCCTAACTCGGTTACATCTAGATGAAGCCTAACTTAGTTACATCTCGTGTGTGCCTCTTGGATGAACCATAACTCGGTTGCATCTCACACCACACAATCTCTAATGTCTAAGTGTCTAACCATACATCTGTTTATATAGACTAACCTAACTTGTTAGCCAAGACAATACCTATTATAATTACAGTACAATTGGAAAACATAACCACTATGACCTACTTGTCAATATTGGTCTCTCAAGTTCACCGACTTGTGAATTGGAGTCTGAAATTACTTCCAACATACATGAGGTGGTGTTAGATCGTGTAACACAAAACCAGAACTAGAAAGTTCCTTGACGGCACATGACCTAGTGGTCTAGGTGTTTACCCTCCAAAAGTGAGGTGATAGGTTCAAATTTTTACAAATACAAGGTTAGAGGAATTTCATGTATAAAAATTTGCTGGATGATCAAAACAAAATGGAAATGACATGAAGCATATTTACTTTTATTTTTATGGAAATAAAATACTCCGTAAGTAATTAGTTATAAGAATGGTATTTTTTTATCATTTATTATTTAATTAGATATACAGCTCAATTATGGTTTCTAATGTTGCTTCAAAGTAGATTTTTTTGTTGTATGACTGGGAGAGTTTTTGGATCCGTGGAGAAGTTAATTGTTTAGTCGAATCGTTGTAAATATTAATATTCATAAAAAACATTATACTCAGATGTCAAGAAAATAAATAAACGTAATGTACCAATATTGTAAAGTAAGTTCACATTCATGTCATTTTATTTTTCGTTAGTCCAATGTTATTTGTAATTCTTTTAGTTATTTGCTTACTGAAATTAACTCCAAGAAATTTTGAGGTACACTTAGTTGGTAGATGTAGAAGGCATGCTTTTAATCTGTTTTGAATGCTTATGTTCATTTTTGAATCTGTGTTCTATAATTTTATATTAAATCTATTAATCTCCTTTTGTTTCTTGATATTATTTTGATTCCATTTCCTAATGTTTTAGCAACTATATCAGTTTTTAATATTTTTGAAAATTTAATATATGAAAAAAAACACACTATTTTGTGTTGAAATATACATCTTATGCAGTTAGATAACAATAACATGTATATCGTCTTTTATAATTAAGTGCTAGCTTTTATATTTTTGCTTTTGTAAAAAAATACCCCCTTGGTTTAGTTGGTTATTTTTTTGTATTGGGCTTGAGGTGTTGAGGTAAGCTAAGAAAATGTTTGGGCTTAGAGCTGGAGCTAGAAGCTGGGCTGTTTGGATAAGGAGTGTTGGGCTCAAGCCGTAGATATAAAAGAATGGAGAAGGGTTTCGTGACTTTCGTCCCATTCATTCAAACATTTTACTCGTTCACGTCAGCTTTCGTCTCTCTCGTCGGTTCTGTACCTTCGTTCTTCGTTTAAATCTTCTTGAGAGGTTTCCCTATTTTGTATGAGTATGTTCGTTTCGTCATTTATGTTAGTTTAAAACTGTTACCTATAGTATTTAAGGGTCATGTTGTGTTCGGATTAGCATTTAGTTGATTAAGGAGACATCCGGTCGCAAACAAAGTAACATAAATTGTCTTTAAAATAAGATCTTCATATCAAATTATTTTTAAAATGGAAAGCAACAAGAATACAACCCAAACTTATATTATTTATTATTTACTAATTTGAGACAAATTTTATAATTCATGGTTTGTAAAATAAATAAAAAAACTGCCATTACCTTAAACATCATTATTATGCCTCCATCTCACCAACATGGCATTCTTGTCTACTTGAGTAAAGCCCTTGGGCCCATTGCCCTTACTTTAACTTAAAGGACTCTTCTCATCATTTCTATAATTTAAAGGGGCCTTAATCAAACTTTATATTCTGTATATTCACTTTACCGGTTTGGACCCCTCATTTCAATATTTTTATTTCTTTTTAGATCTTAGTTTAATACTCACCTATGGCTTTATTCATGCAAACACCAACTGTTTTGTGACCATTTACAGTTCATATATTTGCACTTTTTAGGTCATGTGCAAATGGAGTTTTGCTCCAAAGGTAACATGCACCTTTTTATCATTATTTTTAATGTCACAATTTTAATAATATATAGAAAGATCAAAGACAGTCATTCATTCCACTTCAGAAGGGTTAGGTTAACCCTACTTCACTTAGGTATTTTTCATACCCCTCCTTTAAACTTTCAATACCTTTTATAATTTTGTTTGGCATATTATTACTCTCAAATATTTGTTATTATTTCAAATATCTCTTTAAAATATCAAATAAAAAACCTTATAGATTTTTTTTTTCATTTTCTCTTCTTTTGTGTTTGTTGTTCTTTATCATAATAATAATATTTTTTATTAAATGCTTTATAAAATATATTTAAAAAATAATGATATAACGTCTTTATAAGAACAATAAAACGTTTTGTATATTTTCTTTTATCATATTTCTCACGGACAAAAAAATCATATGAAATTTTTTTTGTTAGGTTTGGGTGCATAAGATAAATGTGGCATAACATGATAATCGAATCAACTTGTTGATCAATTCGTATGTTGTTTAATCTCTTTTATTGGAAAAAAGGTAAGCTATCCCTAAAAATTATTTAAAAACACTAAAATAGAAAAAATATTATTTTCAATTTTAGAAACGTTTTTTTGCATAAAAATTATTTTGGTTATTTTTAAAAACAAAAACAAAAACTGTTTTATAATATGCAAAAAAAAAAATAAATAATAATAATAATAAATAAAAGAAAAACTCTTTAAAGTATAAAAAAACTATTTTTAAATAATAATGATAATAAAAGATAACAAAAATGATAAATGAAAAATAAAAAGGTTTAAATCGCATTAATGTAAAACTTTAGGGAGTGGGCATGTTTAGTAAAACTGAAGGGGAGAGTAATACGTTTAGCGGCAAAACTTTCAAAAGCAGGATACATTTAGAAATGTGAAAATGGATTAAACTGTGTACAATTTGTTATGTAAATGAACTATAAGAGGGGAAGGGGCACTAGTGTGGGTAAGATTTATGGGTTGTTTACCACATGACAAACCCACCTCTAACTATGTGGATAGTTTGCCAAATTACAATTTGTGGCAAAGGTTTACCACATGGCAAACCCATTGGAGGTTTTTGAAAAATTAAACACCCATTAATATTTCAATGAAATTTTAATTTTAATTACATTTAATTGTTTTTTATTTTTAAATTTAAACAAAAAAGGTTTTAAAATACTTGTGGGTATGTGTTTTCAGTTATTTAATGGTTTGTGGGTACTTAAGGGTATAAATGAAATAATTGTGTATGATTGGTCGGTGCACGGGTACTAACCATGAGTGCCCCTTCCCCTCTAATAGATTTCAATATGTTTAAGATTTGTTTTTCTTAAAATATGATACTTATAGTTTTTCCTAGTTATTTTTTCCTAAAGGGATGAAATTAAATCAAAGAAAGAGTGGCGATAGATAAATAAACCAGTTTTTCTATTCAATTAACGTTTTTTTTTCTTTTGAAACGATGTAATGTGGTTTTTGAATTATAGATTTTATCGGAAGTGGGTTTAAATCATTTGTGCATTTGATTGATTTGATCAACAACTTCAACCACTATTTTCCAAGACACTTTCAAAGTCCAATTTCTTCGTTACGCATCCGACAACAAATCAAAGACCATTTATTATTTTCTCTGAATAAAACCAACCTATGATGCATATGTATAACTAATAATTAAATTATAATTGGCCTTATGGTCTAATCTTATCTTACGGAACTGATGGATAAAACTTAAAATCTTTACAGAACTCAAGGGATTTCTTATAGTAGTTGGTTTCCTTTTTAATTATGTTTCTAGATTAGTCAGAGACTTCTAACGTTAAAATCATATGAACAGTTGACATTCAGTCTAAAAAAACTAATAATCTATAATATATATAAACGAAGACATAAAAAGCCTACGTGTCGCGATGTGGTCGCTCCCCCTTTTTTTGAAGTCACCAGATTTGCTTGATTTTTAAATGGAGGCTTTTCATGCATTTGACCCGAATTCATAGGTATGGGTCTTACCAAACCCAGATTCCTTAAACGGGTTATAACATCTCATTAAATTGAAAATTAAATACACAAAATTATTGATGTAAAAATCCTATAAAATAGGATATAATAAGAATTAATATCTTATTTATTTTAAAAAAAGATATATATATTATTTAAATTAAAAAACCAATTTGATAGTAAAAAAATAAACGGGTCTTGGGTCTCATTAAATCATAAGTATATTATTAACTTTCATAAATATTATTTATAATTAAATAACCAATTTTATAGTAAAAAAATAAACGGGTCTTGGGTCTTATCAAAACCATATAGCTTTTAAATCGGGTTATAACATCTCATTTATTTGTGAAACAATTTATCATCAAACCATAAGTATATTATTAACTTTCATACAATAAAGAAAATATAAATTCGAAAAATAAATAAATATTAGAACAAACAATATAAAACAACCCCGTAATATGGGGGATAAAAACTAGTTAAATTATAAGACTGAGGGTAGTGGGGGGTGATCGGTGGGCGCGGCCACCTACGTGGCTCGCGAACACCGCTACACCCCTCCGGTGAGCGAGGGCGCGGCCGGCCGACGTGGCTATGGTAACTAGCCGTTGGAGAGGTTTTGGTTTTTAAAAATAATAATAATAAAATAGTATAGGGGTTACAGGAAGAGGAGGCGAGGTTATTTCGGGAGGGCGGAGGAACGACGGAGTGAGTGCCGACATCGGAGATGAAGATGATGGTTGTTGCCTGTTGTTGTAAATTAGATTGAGGACGGTCTGTACATCGGAGATGAAGATGGTGGTTGTGGCCTTTGTTGTAAATAGAAAGAGGATTGTGATTGTGATATTATGAAGGTGAGGTTGGTGGTGGGAATGAAGGTGCCTTTGATTTGGTTTTGATATTATGAAGGTTTGGAATATGATTTTTCTATTTAATTATGTAATATTTAAAATAAATAAAAAAATCAATCAAGCCCCTGATCACCTGGACCACTACACCCTCTGGGGCTTGGTTGAGGGGCTTGATCCATGACCATGTCATCGCTTATATGTTAGATTTTGCTTGGCTTACCTGGGGCTCAACCAAGCCCCATTACCCTTAGCCTAAATGTTAACAATACCAATAAAAAATACAATGCGTAAACTTTAAGTCATCCCATACAATCTTTTTTAAACGGGCCCAAAAACTTTTGGAGGGTCTCTATTTTGTTTCTTTGTTGACTTTGAGTATTTGTTTGATTATCTGAATAACGTGAGATTTATGGATAAACTAACTATAGTTTAGCTATTGTAATGGTAAAGAGGCCATAATCAAGAGACAAGGTAGCTATGGCATGCAAATAGCAAATTACAAATATCTTAAATTTACTATTGATTTTCTGACTTATACTTCTCTATAACAATGTATTTTATTCTATGGTCGGGAAGATTTTCAACACGACTCACATGAATCTTCTTGCTATAATACTAGTCGTTACACTACTTAGAAGAAAAAACATTCACAATAACTTCTCTATATTTATATATATCTTTAAAATACACACTTCCTATATTTTGCGTCTCTATCATAATCTATATCACTATTTTATCTTTAAAGTTTAGAGTTTACTGAATAGTGATTCTCAAAGCTTAATCGATATTTATGTGGTAGGTTCAATAAAATTTACACATAAATTTAAAGAATTGTAATATTTAGTTAAATTAAGGAGTTTGAGATGAAGATGAACAACTAAAGTGAACGTTTTTAATTCTTAGCCCGTTGTGCTCACTTTTTGTTACAAATCTATTTAAAACACAGCAATGTGAAATACGTATTTAAAACTCAACAAATCAATTGGTCAAAGTCTTCCATTATGGAGTCAACAACTCATCATCTCACTGTATTTTTTCATAGAACATAGTTATTATTCTACCAGAAAAAGAAAACAAAAAACATATTTTATTAAACCGTAATGAAAAGAGCGTGTTCAAGACTCCATCTAGAAGGTCTCGTGTAACACCGTCACCATTTTGACTTCTTGTGCAACTTTATACGACTAGGTCCTCACCATCACCAATAACAATAACAATAACAAGTATCTATAAACTAAGAGCATTCAGATCCCATCCTCTGTAATTATACGTGGTGAGTTTGTAAATTATAGAGTGAGGTTGTGATTGATTGTGAGTGTAAATTATAAGGTGGAGAGAGAAATGTAGTGTTTTTTTGTAAATTTGGGGAGACATTTGAGGAACATTGTTTGCCTCTATTTATTTTTTAATATTTGTTGGATTGGTTATTAGTAGAGGAGAGAGAAAACTGTAATGATAAAGGTATAAAAATATTATTTAATTAAACATGAGAGAGAAATATAATGTTTTTTAGTGTAATTTTAGAGATAGGGATGGGGAATTGAATAAGAATGCTCTAATGCAAATAATTACTATTTTTAAGGCCATTAAATTTGCATTGCATCAAGATGAAAAATCCAAATGTTCAATGCTTTAAAGATTTCTTTTATGTTCTATATTGTCAGTGACGAAGCTTAGATCGGGGCACCGGGGAGGGGGGAGCTCAAAATGTATACAAAATTTCACAAACGAGAGGAGGGGGGCGGACTCAAATTTTCGATCGAAAAATGCTAAACTTACACTGCGTATGAAAATTTTCGTTCGAAAACGGGTAAATTCATACTACTACTACTACGCAAAAAAAAACATGGGGGGCCGGGTGCTTCGCCGGTGTATATTGTTACATTGTTGACCAGCCTTGCTTATGACTGCCTCTATTTATAATGTTTTGGCGCCATAAACGATCAGTTTAAGAGGTTTTCGTTAAGTGAGCGATTCCCGATCCTACTATCAAGTGCCGATTTTGACTGGTTATGAGATCATTGATATTTACTTCACTAAGTCGAACTATAATTTTGTAATTTATTAGTCATTGATTTAACCGGTCTTTTAAGAAATATTCGTTTGTTTTCTCGGTGTCTTGGATAATCCAATTTGGATAATATTAAGTTATAAATTATTAAATTATTATATATTTAATTGTTATTCCTCGTTGTTCTTAACCTCTTAGTGTCGCCTAGAAGAAGAATCTAACCATGTATGGACGAAATTGAGACAAAACTTTTAAATGCGTGTAAATACGATTAAATTGGAAAATTTCCCTAGATCTGAAATTACCATTTGTATTTTGTAATTATAAGCTAGTAAGCTACTAGAGGTGGATATAAAACTCGGTTCCAGACCAAATCCGGAACCAGGATACCTGACACATGGGTACGAACCAGGTTTCAGTTTTTTAGAGAAACCGAACTGGACCCATCGAAAACGGTTCCACCTCTACCAGGTCAAAACCCAGAACCAACCTAGCCAAAACCCCCGATAAAAACATGTAAAACCCGACCATACTTGAAACCGGTTTATACCCAATCTAGTTCTTGACTTTGTTGACCAAACCCAAAAACAGCTACCCGGTTTGCCAACCTCTAATTTTTACTTTCTTGTAGATATTTAGACCAAAGATTCCGTTTTGAGAAAAAAAATAAGATACTATTATTTAAATTACGTTATTACTAATAAGCCCGGCCATATCAAAATTCTAATTATACGACAGCTACACACATGCATTATCAACAACCAAAAATTAAAATAAAATACATTATTATAAAAACTGTATTCCGGCTACTCAAAAAGGTTTATGAAACTTATTTTATGACATCCATGCGTTATACAACAAAAAAACAAACAACATAAGTTGGCACCTTAAGTGAGTTGTCTATTTGTTTATACACCTAACATAACAACTAAAGTTACAGTTAGCCAATCTTCAACCAACGGTTACAAATGGACGCGATAGGACGTATTACACATTGGACATTTGCAACAATTATATATGTACACTTAGAGAATTTTGAGAAATATGGTGAGTTTTGAGAACCGTAAGTCGTTCAAATCATAAAAAAAAATCTTCTTTCTTTTCCTCATGCATTATACGCTCGTTACACATATGACATATATAGTTATAATTAATGTAGTAGCAATAAGTAATGTTTGAACTTTACATAAAATAGTAATTATTGTAAGCTCTATAGGATAGTAAGTTTAATGTTATAACATTTATTATTACTTAAGCTCTTAGATTTTATGCAAAATTACTCTCTTTTTTCCCTCTTCATATACATACCTAAAAGGAGTTGAATGATTCCACTTATGAACATTTGTTTCATCAAAGTTATGTTTATAAATAGTAGATTTTAGTTACATTTTATTCAACTAAATATTAAATATAAGGAATTTATTCTTTGTATAATAAAGAATGATTAACATTAAATAATAATTTTAAAATTTAAAATGATTAAAATCAAAACTATTATAGTACTATTCTTACATCAAAAGCAACAAAGATTATTTTTAAAGTTGTCTTTAATCATTTTCACTCCTAAAAGGAAATTGCAATTTTAATTCTCTTATAGTACCTTTGTTTGGTTCATTTAGAACTAAATGAGTCAGGTCTGAATGAGCATCTGCCTCATTCAGCAACAACAACAAGTCTGAATGGTTCAGACTTAATTTTAACCATTCAGATGTTTTTCTGTTTGAAATCAAACAGTCTGAAGTCTGAATGAATCAGATGTTTACATCTGAATGGTTCCATTCAGATGTAAACAAACAACCCCTTACTCTTTTTATCCTTATTTTTTTTTCTAAAAGAATATTTAGACTTTTTAAACATATTTTTATTTTTTTTAAATGTAAATACTAATTGACTTTCATTTCTTATAAAACACCACATTAACCTTTAGGTTTACCGTCACATCTACATTTTATAACATATCAAACACATCTAATTCAGTTGTCACATATTAGTCCGTTTTTTTATTGAATGTGTTTTATACATACCATTCTCTGTCATCTCAGCACCATATCATCACTTTTCTCTATCATTCATTCACAACGCCGAATCTATGTTATACCACAATTCTCCACTTTTTTGTTTATAATATTTAAATTTAACATTTAAATCTCCTAAATGTTCAAACTTGTTAGAAGGTAGTCAAATGAATAGCGTTATGCCATTTAGGTGGTTAAAATAGAAGAGTGTGTGTGCTTGAAAATGGGAACGATGGGAAACAAGGGAAATTGCTGAAGTTCAACGAACTTAGGTGGGAACTCAAGGAAATAAAAAGTGTACAACATTCCTTGATAAATAAAGAAGGTTAGGCATGTGAATGTGATTGATCTATTTTATGAACCCAATATCTTGGGTGTTTTTAGTGTTGATGGATTTATGGAATAAGCGTAGAGACTTAGGTTTGTTTTGAACTAGTAATGTTAGCTCAGATCATGATTATGTTATCAAAATTAGGCTATAGCGAAGTTTTTTGGGGACAGGGTGACCCAACATGTTAATTTATGACCATTTGCATTAAACGCCTCAAAAATTTGACCTAAATCTTAACTGTGTGCGATTTTTCAGTTTGTTGATGTAAAAAGTTAAAATGAATCAAGAGTTTCTAGACGGGCCAAATGGATCAAGAGTTGCTTTAATGAAATGTATTCCATGTTACACGTGATAATATTACGAGAAAACAAGCCTTTATACTTGTCATAATGCTCAAAGAGTTTTGAAAATTTTATTAGATTGTCAAACTCATAAACATTATACATTGAGTATTGCCTTTAAGCGTTTACCGTAGGAGATCAACATCAAAGACTGATAATCTTGCAATTAAAGGATCATTAAGCAAATATGAAATATGGGTAGGTCTCAACCCATCTTTAATAACAATGGTACGAAATGTATGTATGCATCATGGATAAGTTTATGGTATGATATGGAAAGTGCTAGTTTTTTCGGTCAAAAATTGACAAAGCAACTTTTGGTCAAATTAGTGCGTGAGGTGAAGTGCTTATCGATAATAAGGTTGAACACAAAGTATGATTACGAGGGAAAAAACCCTTGATTATGATAATCTTCGTTTCGGTCAAGAGTTTACAACTTAATCTTTAGTCGAATACCTTCGGTTAAAGATTATGAGCTTAACTTTTGGTCGAATTACGCTTGATTATTATGATCTCCGGCACAAAAAACCCCCGGACGGTGAAAACTATCACCGTCGAGTTTATTAATATCGAAAACAAGTGATTACAAAGGTTGGAGCTGATAGAATATCGAAATCTAAGTGTTACAGTGATTGCTAGTAAGCTAGATCGTGAAAAATGTGTGTGACCTATTGATATTATCAGCTCAATATATAATAAGAAGATTACAACTGTTATTCCGATTATTCCGGAAGCCCTAGACTACTTCTTCAACAAGCCGTTACTGCCCACGTTGTTAGTTGACGAAGTTCAAATAGCATTCCGTTGTACTCCACGTTCTTATAAACATATTTAACACGTGATCTTATCTGCAAAACAGTTAGATAATATAGGACAATTGAATTAGTCATCGTACCTTCCTCAGAATAACCGCTTGAGTCAACATCCTTAAGTTAAGCTCAATTACGAGGATAAAAATCCACACCCAACAATTGCCCCCAATTTTACTGCGTGACAGCAGTAAAAATTTTAAATTTCAAAAGCAATAATATCTCCGATATGTGAAATGACGTACGCGGGAATCGAGGAGACTCTACAACCGTCCCTCTAGGTTATAATTAAAGCATTTTCCTTCTTCTACACCACAATCCTCTTCCACCGATTCACAACTAGGTTAGTTCTCATCTTTCATCTTCTTAATTTCTTGAAGTTTTTCTTTCGATCCATACTGAAGATGAGGAAAAGAACCCCTCGTGCACCAATCCTTTCTGTTTCGCACCCTCAGACGATTTCGTTGACCAAGGTCTCATTCCGGCGACCGATGAAGATCAATGCCTTTTCAAAGATTTAGATATTAGGTTTCTGAAAGAATCGGGTTTATTACCTGCCGAAACCGTCATTAGGCCATACGATCCCAAAGTCAAGGCCGACTTTTCTTCTAAAACCTGGACATGCTTCTTTTATTATCCCTTTTCGATCGACCTTTCATATCCGTTTCCCCCGCTTATACAAGAGTTCTTTGACGTGACCAGATTCTCGTACTCACAAGTTATGCCAATGGTGTGGAGGGTTTTGGCAACAGTAGACCGTCTGAACAAAATTCATGGACTATCCATTGGTGTGCCTGAGATCGCCGCAACTTATAACCTTCGAACCCACGGATCCTTTCGCTACTGCCTTCAATCCAAATCCAACCGTCTTTATATGGTTCCCAAGGTGTTCGGTAGCGACCCTGATTGGAAAAAACATTTCTTTTTCGTCCGTCGAGATTCTATTCAGAACGGGATGGACTTGCCAATTAAATGGGTTCATAAGGGTAGGAAATCTGTAGGATAAAACTTCTTTTTGTAAACGATTCATTTTGATATGGTTTGTTTTTTGACAGTTGTGTTTGAGGATTTGATAAAGCTTAGGAAGGATACAAAGAAAAGGCTCAAGGCGTTGTTCAAGATTCCAGCAGAGGAAAGGGAGTTTTGGTTAGAGGAAGAAACAGGAGAGACAAGTGTGATTGCTGCAAAACCTGCTGAAAGCATGAATTCTGGTAAGTGTTTTGGGGATTTTAGGTTTTCTAGGGATTTTGTTATTTCGAAAATAACTTGATAAATCATTGTGTAGGGATGCCGAAGCCAAAGTCTTTCAGCTTGGTGGATTTGGACGATCTTATTGAGGATAGGACTGTGGTGAAGCAAGAACACTCCAAGACACTCCCCTTCGGTGAGAATTCCAACTACTCGCCAAAAAAGTGCTGCACAAAAGAAGAGGAAAGCCACCACTTCGGCTGAGACCGAGCCCTTTGCTGACATGACCACCTCCGATGCTGTAGAGAAGCTTCAAGCTCTTGCTAACTTTCTTGGAACAGTAAGTACTTTTCGCTTATCCTGAAAATAGTAATCTGCAGAAAAAACTAACATTAATTTGGGAATAACAGAAAACCGAAAGTTACCGTCAGATACCCCAAGATGCTGAATTGTCCAAGAAAGAGGCCGAAGCCAAACTCGCCGATCTTCTACAAGCTGTTAACTGTCACACCCCGTCTAAGGCCTAGGAGCATGACCCCTAAGTTGGTATCGTGATTGTAAATAAATTAGAGTTGTGTTAGTTTGCAGAAGACTTATAAACTTTAAGGATCAAAAGTGTAATATTTATATATATATTCAAAAGACGGGATTATAACACCCGCTTAAGTTACAAAATATTCATGTGTTTAATAATTACAAACCACCATGTTTATATATTAAGTTACAAAAGAAATCCGAGCCATCGGATATATCAATAACACTTCGTTATTCCAAGTGCTAATCTTGTTCACCTGCAAAATGTAATTAAATACGTCAGCAACGAATGCTGGTGAACACGCTGACGCAAAATAACTTCTTTTACTTTATTACCCCTCGAGACTACGCCTGCCTCGGCCCAACGTGGCTTAGGAATAACAAAGTCAAATAACACATTATAAACTAGAGCTTCTACACTAGGTCACCTCACAAACACCGCAGCGTTCGACTTCATTAAGTACCCGTAAATACACACAACGGTCGTACTCCCTGCAGGAGAGCGTCCTACGACCAAGGGTGGTGCGATCATGCCCATACATCGCGTAGTACCACCTATGTAAGGATCCAGACATATGTATACCACAGCCTGAGGGCTAGGTTTATACTCATAGTTATAACGGTTTTAGGAACACATAGTTCCTTGTAAATATTTTCATATAACTAGTTTGACTCATTTGAAAACAAGTTTAAAAGTTTGGGGGCGTATTCACCTTATCTCTTTAGGATCGGCTTCACTCACCGTCCAAGGGTCTTTCCCTTTTTTTATCTCGCACCTATAGTACGAGTATAAATATTTGTTAGTCGGATACATGATCCGGCTTAAGACCTTTAGTCTTATATCTCAATCCTCAATTGAACATTTAGTTCAATTCTTATTTACTTAAAACCTCTTGTTTAAAAGTAAATTATAAACCTTTAGTTTATATAAAAACCCGACGTTTCTTCTTCTCCAAGAAACGTAATCATTTTCTTTTATTATTTAAGAATACTCTTTATTCTTTAAATAATATTTCATAACAAAGAATATATATACATATATACTTACACACATATATATGAATTCACAATATTCAAAGATCATATATTCTTTCGTTTCTTTGTTATGTTTTCTTTTCTTTTATCGAGGTATCGAGTATATCCTCGATCTAAGGCTTAAGCCTTGAATATAATATTAAATTATGTTGAATTCGATACTACGCCTAACCTTAGTGACGTATAGGACTTCTAGAGAATTGAGCAGCACTCTGATGCCGCTTTACTTTTCTCGAACAACTTTGATATGCCAACTTCAACACTCGTCGGCACGTCTTTCGGGACTCTTTGCCATAACAACACTTTCTTGATAAATGAAGGTGGAGGGTGGCACGAACTTCGAGGAAACGGTGGTACACAAGCGAGGGTTCGGGACACGTTTATCGAGGCAGATTGTTAATACGAACTTGGGATTCTAGTGAGATGTTAGAGAGAGAAAGGAGAACTGATTTGTGAGATGCCAAGAATGAATCCCGGACCTTGCTATTTATAGACATAATTTTGGTCCCCATCGCGATACGCGATGGGTCCCTCAGCAGACCTATCGCGTATCGCGATATAGGTCTGCTGACGCACAGCTTAGACCTGCCACGTGTCGACACGTGGCAGGCGCCGCTCCACGTGCGACAGCCGGTGCCACCGTGTGCCACGTGGCACACCTGTCACAATGTGTCAGGTACCCCATCGCGATACGCGATGGGGTTCTCCTCTGACTCATCGCGTAGCGAGATGGGTCAGGAAATCAGAATTTTTAATTTAAACCCTCAAGTTTGGATTTTGGCAATTTTAGTCCCTAGACTTTGGAAAGTTGATACTTTGAACTCGAAATTTTTACGGTGTTACACCCTCCCCACCTTGAAACAAATCTCGTCCTCAAGATTGCTTTACTCGAACAAGTGTGGGTATTTTATTTTCATTTCTGATTCGAGTTCCCAAGTATATTCGGGCCCTCTACGCGAGTCCCATTTAACTTTCACAATTTTCAAAGTTCTTCTTTTTAATTTCTTTGTTTTCGAATCTTCAATTGTATTGGACGTTCAACAAATTTTTAGTTCTCATTAATTTCAACGTCTTTTAATGGCATAGCCAACGATTCATCAGTTAAACACTTACACAGATTCGAAACATGGAATACATCATGTATTCCTTGCATTTTCTCAGGCAATCGCAAACGGTATGCAACATTGCCGATTCCTTCTAGTACCTCAAAAGGACCAACGAATCGAGGACTTAACTTTCCTTTCTTACCGAAGCGAACAACGCCTTTCCAAGGCGAGACTTTCAACAGAACCTTGTCACCGACATTAAATTCTAATGGCTTACGACGAACATCGGCGTAGCTCTTTTGGCGATCACGCGCCGTCTTTAGTCGTTCTCAGGATTTGGAGAACTTTGTCGGTAGTTTCTTGGACTATCTCGGGTCCAGACAATTGATTATCTCCAGTTTCAGACCAACAAACGGGCGTTCTACACTTACGACCATATAACGCCTCAAATGGTGCGGCTTGAATACTTGTGTGATAACTATTATTGTACGAGAATTCCATTAGGGGTAAGTGGTCATCCCAACTTCCACCTAAATCGATCACACAAACTTGGAGCATATCTTCCAACATTTGAATCGTCCTTTCACTTTGCCCATCGGTTTGTAGATGATAGGCAGTGCTAAGGTTTAACTTCGTACCAAGAGCTTGTTGGAAGCTTTTCCAGAAATGAGACGTAAAACGACTGTCTCGATCAGATATTATAGGCAGCGGTACTCCATGCAAAGCGACAATGTTCACATAAATACGCGCTAGTCTATCCATTGAGTACGCCTCATTGATGGGTATAAAGTGTGCGGATTTTGTTAATCGATCCACAATCACCCATATAGCATTGTGTTGTCGAGTCGTTTTCGGGAGTTTGGTAATGAAGTCCATAGTAATTAACTCCCACTTCCAAACGGGAAGTTCGGGTTGCTGAAGCAATCCCGAAGGCTTTTGGTGTTCAGCCTTGACTTTCAAACACGTCAAACATTTCGCAACGTGCGAAGCGACATCCCTTTTCATTCCATTCCACCAATAGTTCTCCTTGAGATTATGGTACATTTTATCACTTCCGGGATGCATCATATACTTCGACTTGTGAGCTTCGTTCAAGATTTTTCTCACGCAATCCTCCAACTCTTGGTACCCAAATCCTATTGCCGAGTCTAAGGATACTATCATCATCTTTAACTAACGAGTCAATGGTGTTGTTGTGTTTTTCATCGGCAATTTGGTTCTCATTGATCGCTTGAGTTTGTGCGAATTTGACTTGTTTAATGAGATCAATTTGGAGTTCTAGACGTAACACTCAGACTCTTTTTGGCTTCTCGTGTTCCTTACGACTTAAGGCATCAGCCACAACGTTGGCTTTACCTTCATGATAAACGATCTCACAGTCGTAGTCATTGAGTGTTTCCATCCATCGTCGTTGGCGCATTGTGACTCTCGTCAATTTCAGGTTAACTCCGTTAATCCGAACTTCGTTAATTCAGACTTAAGATCACACGAACTATAACGCATATCTCATTACATTTAAACTAGGGTTTAGATGACGCATGACAATCACTACACAGT
>NW_027498926.1:0-108148 GCF_021521415.1 Bidens hawaiensis
GCTAGTTTCGAGTAAGCTATGCATGTTATATGCTGATTGTGTTTCCAAGAAAACTTTGTGAACTTAAGTGAGTACACCGAGTAAGCTTTGTGTGAATATGTTGTTAGGAAAGACTTGTCAATCTTTCCGGGCATGCTTAGAAGTTACTGTTTAAGTTTGTCATTTTTCGGGTATGGTTTGAAATGTTGAGTTTCCTCGAGCAAGGGAATACCTAATGATTGAATGTGTTTATCCTAGCGAGCTTAGTGCTAACTTAGGATTTTCGAGCAAGCTCTATGAAATTTTGGACTATAGCACACTTAAATGTTTATGTGTTTAATTTCATTCCGAGCATGCTCTGTGATATGTGTGTTTATGATTTCTTTGAAATTACAAGTGTTTTCGGGCAAACTTTGTTTTTCGAGCACACTTTATGTTTCGGGTACACTTGTGTTCCTTCAATATACTTGGTAATTTCAAACTTTAACTTTCCGAGTACACTGTCTGCTAGAATTTTTTTTTCGAGCACACTTTGCACTATATGAAAGTTATTCGGGTATACTTTACATAAGATTGTTGTCCGAGCACACTTTTCATTTGAAAGAGCGCTCGAGCACACTATGTATACAAGCATACTTGAATGAATGCGTTGATTGAATATGTTAGTTAGTATGATAAAATTGATTATGATTCTTTTAGGGTTTGTGATAGATAAGTTTTAATTTGAAATTGAGAAATGTTTGAGTAACTTTATCTTTGCATACTTTACCATTTTTGGACACATTTTTAAATAGATAACGAAACCATTCTTGAAATAGATAAGAAAGTTAGGTAATAAAAGACAAAACACTTTTAAAGATTCTCACTTTATCTGAAATGCTGAAGAAAAGCAAAATATGCAGACCTTTATTCATAACTCTTTTCTGATAAAGCTACAGATATGTACCTTACATCTGTCTTAACTCTCATTAAAAGAAGACCTACATATGCTATTCAAAATTGAAACTTCACATTTCAAGAGTAACTCACATTTGTGATTTTGTGCAGATTTCTATATAATTCAAGACAACGGTTTGAATTGAAATATCATTTATATTTTTTTTATTCTTAATATATATAATCAGTTTGAGATCCAACTGATAATTGTGTGTTTATTGATATAACAGAAAATCAGCAATTGATCCAACTCCAAGTAATTACAATTCCTACAAACATCATCTTTCTGAAGAACTGAAGAAAGCATTGCAACGTGTTCAAACCCTAATATCTGAGGTTGAGAAGATCTCAGCTGCCCCAAAACAGGGGGAGAAATCACTGAATCAGGGGAGAATTCGCTGAAGCTTCTCTCAATTTATGAAAAGAACAGCTCAGACGATGAAGCTGACAGTGTTCCAGAAGATGAAAAGAAAGATCTTGAGGAAAGAAAGAAATTGAAAAGGAAGGAAATTGCTCAAGATGATGATAAAATTCAGACTTTAAATTCTCAGAAAGAAAATACAATGGACTCAGAAATGAATGAATCTGAATCAGAAGCAAAAAAGAATCTATGTACAAAGAATGACAGAAATTCATGACAGAGAATTTCTGAGTCAAATGTTGTCTGACAAAGACTTTAAAGAACAAGAAAATTTGTTGAAAATGTTTGAAGATGAGAAAAGGCTAAGAGATGAAGTGATGAATAAACAGAGAGAAGTCCCACAAGAAGTAATTGACAACTGCTTAAATGATAAAGAAATTCCAAATGGTGTACTAGTATCTCTACTCAGGTTGATTAAACAAGAAGAACCAGAGACAGAAGTGAAAGAGAAACTAGATACTGTTATTGATAAAATTTCAAAAACACTGAGTGAAGAAAAGACTGTTCAAGACAAGAAACTAAAAGGCTTGAAATTGACAGATGATTTGGAACAAGAAGTGGAAATTCAAAAATTCTTAAACAAATATGGTGGTAAACCAAAATTTTTGATTAAGAATGGAATTCCTTTTGAATGTGTAAAAGTAATGACAAGAAAAGAGATTTTGAGCAACTTCAAGAAAATGAAAGGACAACAGCTGAACTTAAAGAAGGGAGCCGGTCAGTCTCTGGTTGGTAAGAACAAAGGAATGTCCAAAAAGATGGATGATCTATCAAGGATGACAGTGAAGGGGAAATTCAATGTAGAGAAATTCTGCAAACAGACAACATCCTTAAAACAGAACAATACAAAGAAAAGAAAGTTGTCTGTATCTACTCAGGAAAAACCAAAGCAGATGCACTTGAAGATGGATAAACCCACTGAAAATGTTGCTGAAAAATCCAAAGACCCGTCAGTCAATCACAATGTTATGCCAAGTGGAATATTCTATGATTCCAGGACTGAACATCTGAATGTTATGTTGGAAAATGGAGAGATTGTGAAGATCTTCTCTAAAAATGACTTCAGAAAATTCAATCTATGGCAACTGACTGTGATTGCAGCACTGTATCTCGCTGATTGTAAGGAGAGGCAAAGGCCTACAAGTGCTAAGCAATCAGAATTGCTAAGATTCTTAATAGAGCAAGAAAAGTTGGACTTTCCATGCCTAAACAAGCATCTTTGGCTAAATTGAAGAATGTTTAGGATTTGCTTATGTAATTTTTGCTTATGTAATTTGATTATGAAATTTGACTTTTAATTTGATGTGTATTTTGCTAAGTGTAAGTAACCATAGAGTGTTTTAGGTCAGCTGAGGTGTTCCAATCTAGGGGGAGATTGTTGGGTCAAGAATTTGACCCAAATGAGGAGATTTAACCGAAAACGAAGAATATGGAAGATTGGAATCTTCTCAACCTCCTCAGAAACTGCTAAGTGTTGATTCCGAGCACACCTTGGAACTCCGAGTAAGCTTTTATTTAGCCTAGTACGAGATTTTGCCTTCCGGGCAAGGTTTACTTCAAATAGTCTTCTTAAGTGGATATCCGAGCAAGGTATGCTTTTTGGTGACTTCCCGAGTAAGGATCACTGATTTGGCATCTCCGAGCAAGGTTCACTTTGTCAAGCAGGGTTGTTCTTCAAGATCAAGTATTTTACTCTTCCGAGTAAGGTTTGGTCAACCAAGTCCATGAAGCCAAGTGATTGGAAGACCGGGCAATGTATTCTTTAATAAATATGGTCCGAGTATACTTGATGAGTTAAGAGAATATTTCTAAGTTATATCGAGTAAGGTTCAGCTCAAGCAAGGTACAGTGATTCCCGAGTACGCTTTGCTAATAAGTTGTTCAATGACAAAGAGCCGAACAGGACCATAGAAGAACAGAGTTGCTCGTAAGGAGTTATCGGGCAAAGTCTGATAAATTCAAGAAGACTGAAGTCTACTCGGTGAATATTTTACTTGGTAAAATATTCTTTAAGTAAAGTCTACCCGGAAACTGATTCTCGAGTACACTTCTATGTTTACCAAGTCTGAAGGAAGGTCGAGTACACTGCGTACTCGGAGACTGAAGATTAATGAAAAGCCTACCCGGAAGACTTGTTTTACACTTAGTTTTATTTTTGAATATGTATTATCGGATAGGGTTTCTAGAAGGAATGACAGCTGTCTTAGGTTGGCAGGCCTATAAATAGAATATTTAGGGCACGCCGCCAGACACAGACAGAGAGACAGACAGAAAAACGAAAAAAAAAATGCACAACTGACGGCTGTCTTAGGATTCCTAGAAAACCCTAAATCGATTATCCTTTTGTATGATTAACATTATATAAATGGAAATCTTTTGAGTGAATCCTGTGTGTGCCTTCTGTCCCTGAATATTCATTGCAAACGTATGTTTGTTATTGATTCCGCCTTTAACAAACGGTCATCTTTCTAAATATAGTAACCCGTCATTAACTCTCTTGTCAACACGATTAATTTGTGTGCGAGTTATGACATGATTGATTAAGATCCGAGCCGAATCGAACATAATTAAGTGGGACCAGACATGCCCCCACCCCACCACCTCATTAGTTGTAGTCGTTAGTACTGTCTAGTAGCCAACACGTATTCTCATCTTTTACCTGCATTGTTATGTATTAATCACGAATCTAATTTAAATCGAAGATATTCTAGTAATCTTGGACATTTGTCCGATAAATATAACTAGATAATACTCGTATCATATATTTTATAGTACATGAATAATAAAAGAAAATACAAATATGAAGTGTGGGCCAAATTAAAACAAAAAGCAAGACAAAGGATTGGGCGGTGAAATGAACAAAACCTTTGCTTCAAGAGACCACTTTGTCTCTCCGTTTTCACCATGAAAATCGACAACATGTCCTTGTCACCAATTATCGTTTGGTACATCTTTGACTTTTGAACATAGGATATTTTCTTTTTATTTTTATGTTAACAACCTTCTACTTATGTTATCTTATACGCGCTCAAATCAGATGAACACATTTAGTTAAACAAGTCGTGTTGTTATGGATAGGTTGACTTACAGGATACTTTGGTTAAGTTGTTAAATTTTGTACTTATCTTTTAAAACTATTTTTATGTGTTGATTTAAACTGATTGGGTACTTAATGTCAACGTTTAAAATATTAAAGAGATGTGTATTAAGTTTTATAGTGTAAACGTAATCTTTTATTTGGTTTTTGGCTGTAAAGTTATGATGTAATGGTATTAATGTACAAAAAGTATAAACAACATCATATTTAGGTAAATGGGTCGATTTTGTATCAAACCACGAAAACTCGTGTCGTGTAAACACACTTTCTAGTTCATGAGTTTGCATTTGTGTCAGTCTTTTAGCTCCATGCTAGGTATGGCTCACCAACACACCGAAATGACTCATTTAATACAATGTAATCCTGACTATGTTTTGAAGAAAAAAAATAATCAATTACGAAAAAAGGGTATTATTAAATACACCACATGAGACTAAATACCAATAACAATCGATTTGTAACCAATAGGTTTCTAGCCTGGTGGTATCAAACAATGTATAAAGTGGTCTTTCTACTCAAATAGTGAAAGTTTGAGTTTTGCAATAAAGAAAAAACAAGATTATAAGTACGATTTAGCGGTTTATTAAAACAATTGATGATTTGTATATGTTTATTTTCCTTTGTGAAAGTGAAAGACTATCAGCCAGTTTGTTATTGATCATGGATGGCCTTAACTTACATTAATGGTGAAGTGTATAACAAGTCTTTAGCCTTAAATAAATACCATATTTAGTATTTTCTTATTATATAGGTTTTCTTACCAAATATTTCAGCAGTTTCTTCTAGGCTTAAACTTTAAATATCATAAGCCTTTTTTCAGTATTTATACGTCATAAATACTTTTTTTTAGAACGACAAACTCACATAGTCTCTAATAATGATTAATCCCCATCTTTTAATAACCACAAACTTGAATTCTCATCGGTAATTAAGAAGGAATACCCCTGCTTAACCACCTTGACGTCACTAGGCCTAAGATCCTTTGACGCCTATCATAATTACTAACAAATCAAACAAAACCTATAATAAAATAAAAAAAATGTAATGGCCATCGGTGACTTTTTATTAAATATCAATTCGTAAAATCCATCATTGTATATACGTTGGTAAAAACCTGTCACTAAATATTCAATAATAAATTATACGAGTGATTCATATAGGTAAGTGAAACTTACACTCACACCCGGTTTTCACATAAATTTGCCAGCCGTTGGCAAAAGTTTTGTAATGGCACTCTTTCAAAATTCACTCTAGTATGAAGATATGAAAAACATGTAACTATTTTTACTTGTAGATAACTTTAGTAATTAACTCTAGTCCCTTGCTAGAGTGGCCACCCCAAAGAGAAAAAGTGTTGCCATTAATAAATAAATAATAATTATTATTATTATAATACAGAAAGTTAATTACCCAAACGATTGACTGAATCTTGTAAAGATTTACCGACAGATCATGTGATATTTTATACATTTAATTTTAAAAAGGTTGTTTTTTAATCTTATATAAAAAATATAACATTACAGAAAAAGATAAGAGTGTTAATTACGATATGAAATGGTGAGTTCCTTGAATAGGCAAAGGAAATGCACATGCATTCAACAAGCTTTTCATGTGATATGTTAATTGCAAATGAATATTACAATTATTGTGCATACATATATAAATGGTAATAGTCACTCCTATGTATGTATTGAAGTAGTTGAAATATTTACAATAATAAAATATATTAATTAGGCTAAGGGTAATGAGCTTGGTTGAGCCTCAAGTGATCCAATCAAAACCCGACACGTAGGCGATAATATGGTACTGGATCAAACATCTCAACCAAGCCCCATAGGGTGTAGTGGGGCTTGATTGCCCACCCCCAATTTATTGATTCAACCCTTGCTCAAAAGCTTGACCAAGCCCCGTGGTCCGGACCACGGGGGCCGTCGGCGCCCCTGTTCACTTGGGTGGTGTAGTGGTGTGCGCGAGCCACCTAGGCTGCCACATGGACCCCCCTCCCACTACTCTCAGCCTTACGGCAAACTAGATATACATATAAGTTATAAGAATAATATTTTTTTTTGGGTATGCTTTATATTAGACAAGATTTTACCTTTAAGTTCACTAAATATGTATAAGTACACTCTAATTATTTATACACACTCAGAAATCAAACAAAAATTTTCATGTTTCTGTTAAATTTGGAAGACAAAATGTGTGCAATCCGACTACTTACAATAAATTTATAACAAGTTTAATCAGAGTTCGTTTGATCGATAGTTTTCTAGTTTCTCAATAAACATGTGGTGTCTAATGTCTACCAATAAACTAACTTATTATAATAATAAATGCTCTAAAGTGTATTTGAATGGTTTCACTTTTGTTATTGTTAACATGTGAATAGTAGTTTCTAAAACACCACATAGGCATGAAGATGGAAACTCAAAACTTATTAATAACTATTTAGGTGGGATTACAATCATTCAGACTAACAAAAATTATTATTATTATTATTAGACAGAATTACAAATTTTGTCCTTTAAAATAAGACGAATTACGGTTCGTGTCATTTTCTAAGTTTCCTTGCAGGCGGTGTACTTTAAACTTTTTTTTCCTACAAGTTTTGTCCTTTACGCTAACTGGGTTAGAAAAACACAGTTAAATACCCTCACGTGAGACGCATGTGAGGGCATTTTTGTCTTTTCACACTGTCTATGTATCTTCCTTTCTTCTCTCTCATAAATTGAAGAAACCAAACCTGCAACTTTTTTTTCCCATCAAACCCAAACCCTAATTCCAAAAATGAAACCCACCTCCTACTCTAACTCTACTCCTACTTACACTCCTACTTCTTCCACCTCCACCGCCGCCGCCACCAGTTCTTCCACATCCACCGCCGCCGTCGTTGAACTCCCTCATCATCCAGCGTACGAGTTCAACATCCAACCCCCTCATCATCTTCCAGCATCTTCACCCAAACGACTTCACCATCTTTCTTCCGGCATCTTCACCCCCAAATCTTTAATCTGTAGTTCACCACTCTTTATGCTTCCCAACATCGAATTCCAAATAAAGAGCGAAGATTCAAACAAGCTTGAAATCATTCCTAATCAAACCCTAGTCATCAACTCCGGTCGACAACGTCGCCGATGTACCCGCCCCCCAGAAACGTCGGTGAAGAAAGAAACAGTTCCCGTAGATGATACCCTCAAATGACGCCGTCAATGACCTCCTATTCATCCGCCACAAGTCCAGCGACAAAGACACAAAGTCAAAACCCTAACGTCTCGCCATAACGTCGTTGGCAAGTCGGCAACTTATGAATCCATAAATTGATTGCACGAATCAAGGATTCAGGTAACGATTTGTAAAAGAGTAAGTGGTCGCCAGAAATTCGACTTGAACACAGAAATGGTCGCCGGAAAATTGAGATTCGGTTTTCGGCTTCGCCACTATCGTGAACGGCCCTAAGGCCATGCCGGAAATTGGTGTTTGCATCAGCAAAAGTAAGAAATCCTTCAACACCACCGCCCCATCATGGCCCTGTTGATTATTCCCTTTGTTGTGTGCCGCCTTGCCGGAGTTTGGGTTTGCAGATCTGTTTATCAACATTGCTGCCCAAAGGAGGGGAAGGTGTTATAAATAACATGATATAGACGAAAAGACAAAAATGTCCTCACATGCGTCTCACGTGAGGGTATTTAACTGAGTTTTTCTAACCCAGTTAGTGTAAAGGACAAAACTTGTAAGAAAAAAAAGTTTAAAGTACACCGCCTGCAAGGAAACTTAGAAAATGACACGAACCGTAATTCGTCTTATTTTAAAGAACAAAATTTGTAATTCTGTCTTATTATTATGTTTATTATTGTACTCGAAATATTCATGGGTACTTAGACATGGTAAATATAAAAAATATATTAAATTTTGAATATTATATATGTCACATACAATAAGTTTACTAATTTTTATAACAAAATAGATGAATATCCATATAAATAAAAAGAAATACATTTTATATTTCTAAATTATTCAAAAAATTGCTAACCATTAATTAAAAAATGATATTCGTTTTTTAATGTTATGGAAATACAAATTATGTTTATTTTTTTAAGTCAAAATTGGTTCAAGTTTGACCGACTAAATCTGATTCTGCCTGAGGTTAACTAGATTCTCAATAACTAAACGGAGTTAAAAAAAAGTCGTCTCGACACCATACCCTATGGCTATTACTCAGGGAGTACTTGACCTTCTATATCTACTTTTACAACATTGATTATTATTATTATTATTATTATTATTATTATAGCCATCACCGTTATCAACTTTACCAACTGTGGTCCTCCTCAAAGCATGCTTAGGTAAGTGATCCATGTCTCAACAAAAAGAATTACGATTAACCACCGACAAGAAGAATGATATTGATAAACGACCCTAAAATTATGAACACATAGATAAGGTTTATTATAAATAAATCTGGCTCTATGGTATATATATATATTGTATATACACGATTTATAGGTTCTAGGATTTAATTGTATCCTCTATTACAATTTACTAGGTTATTGTGCCTTGATGGCGTGCATCCCCAATAAAATATTTATTTATATAAGTGAGTTGAAACTTGAAACAACTAAGATTAATAAATCATATGAGAATGAAATGAAATAGAGTTACAAATATATTAAACTTATTCCAAAAACACTATATGAATTAAGATACGTATCAGAAATATACAAATACAAAAATAAATTGTAGGAAAGGTCAATTATGAGCAAATCCATGATGTCAATGGTGGTTTGAAACAACTAGGGTCTAACACGATGACATGTCACCGTTGGTGGTAGGGGACGACGATGACAATGGTGGAAAATAGAAAACGGCAACGGTGGTAACAACAGGCACACCTCGTTCTATATATGACTGATATAAATAAAAATGAAGAAAAATGTATAATTATTCTGGTGAATTTTCGTCGGTGATTATGTTTTAATCTTTCTCTAAGTGTATCATGTATATGTATATTCATTTAATTATATATTACATACTTATAAGTATGATACTTTTCTTTGCGTCTTCATAGTACAAATTAATTTCACACACTGTTTCATGTATATGGAGTATTTCTATTCTAACCCGTAATGTTTGTCTTAGACTATTGTTTATATATATTATTTTTATTTAACAAAGTTGAATATAAAAGATTAAAGCATACTAATCTTCAAATCAGATTTCCAAATCAGTAGGAGATGGATTAGGTTTATGGGATTTGTTAGTTTATTGCCTTATTGGTGGAGTTCAACCATCCCTTTTATTTTAAGATAACAAATAATATTAGTTTTGAAGAAATGTTAGTTGATATTTTACACCTAGCTTTGAAAAAAAAGCACCTAACAAGGGACCCAAAAGATTATAATTTTAATTGTTTTATAAACAAATAAATTTTATTTTAAATGTATCATATTAAAAGAGTCATTTTTCATGTGATAAAAGTATATACTCAAGTATAAGCTCCTAGGATTACGAAAAATAAGATTTATGAACGTTTATAGCCATAAAAGCAAATAATGATCATAATTATTATTTATAATATGTTAGTTATCAAGCCATAAAAATAACGTGTTACAATCACATGCTAATTCACATTTTGTTTTCATATAAAACTTAAACTTCATGTGACTTTGAATACTAATAATAATAATAATAATAATAATATCATTTCTAACTGTACCACAAAAATATTTATAAAATATAAAGGTGTTAAAAAATTTGATTCTATATCTAAAATAATAATAAGTTTTTATAAGAATATGCTTTCGGGGTATTGTATTGTTGCGTGTTAAAAACATAGTGATAACCATTTTTATTATGCAAATTGTGTTTGGTGTTTTTCATATGATTATGAATGCTACATTGTATTTGGTCTTTTTTGATTTTTTCTATAACAATGCATTAACTTCATTTTAAAAATTCAATAAAGTCTCACTTTGGTATTATGTTCTTTTCTTTAAAGCTGTCTCGAATATTTCCAATTGCAAAAACCTTTTCCTTTTCTAAACTAAAAACTAAACAAAAGATAAATTTAAAATTTTAAATCAAATAACATAATTAAAATTTAAAAATTAAAAATCCAAAAATAATGGTTCCACTTGCAAGATTATTATATTTTTATTTTAAGGATATCACTTTAGTTCAACCCATCCATTCAAACACCATCAACACCCCCCTCTTCTAACACGTTAATAAGCTTGTGGTGGAATGATAAATGTAAGATTTAATGTTCAATGTAACTCAGGCTCGATTCCTGCCCTCTTCTCATAATTTAGTTTCGGTGGCACCGGTCGATAACGAAAGGCTAGGAGAGAACTGACTTTCATTAATTAGATCCTTGAACTGAACATATTTTACCTCATCGCACTGTCATGCCTTTAGACAAGTATCGTTAACCTTAAACGATGTTTTTCCCTATATCAAAAGTTGGTGTACCCCGATACAATTAATTTAATCGGTTCTCAAAACTCACCAGACACCACCATTGCATTTCTTGAATTCTTGCTCATATATTGAGCAATCTTTTTCCACTTTCCCAAAGCAAAGCACAAACACAGCTCACCCACCCTACCCCACCCCACCCCACCCCACCCCCTAATTAAAACCAATAAATTTGCCTCAAAACCCCAAAAACCAAAAAAAAAAAACAAAACCCAAAACATGTTTTGACTGATTTCCCACTTCAAATACCCACATAAAAACCAAACCTTTTCCCTCTTTTCCCACTTTTTACAACCAAAAAACACCCAAAACCTGCATCTTTTTCCTCAGACAGACAGATACAAGAACCAATATATATCATATTCTTGATCTTCATATCATCATAAAGCTCACATTTTTCTACATGGGTTCTTTGTTTCTGCAAATGGGTCTTTGTGTTTTGGTTGTTTTGTTCACTTTTAGCTTCAATCTTGTGGATTCATCAAGAAATGATGTTGTTGTTCAAGGCAGTGTTTTTATTGATGGGAAAAATGCAATAGCTAAAACTGATAATGAGTTTATTTGTGCTACTATGGATTGGTGGCCACCTGAAAAGTGTGACTATGGGACTTGTAGTTGGGGTCATGCTTCTCTTCTCAAATGTGGTATGTGTTTTGAATTTGTGTGTGTTTATTAAGGTGTGTAGTGTGTGTGGTTGATGATATTATAACTAAAAATATTTTTTTTTTGGATTTTGAATTGATGCTATTGTTATACAACATTAGTATTTTCTCAAGAACAATGCTTTATTTGTTTTGAATTAGTTTGTATTTTTGGAGGTGTGTAGTGTGTGTGGTTGATGATATTATAATAGAAAGTTTTTTGATTTTTTATTATTTTTTATTTTTTGGATTTTAAATTGCTTCTATTGTTATAGAACATTAGTATTTTCTCAAGAACAATGTTTTAATTGTTTTGAATTTGTGTGTGTTTTTGAAGGTGTGTAGTGTGTGTGATTGATGATATTATAAATGAATCTACAAGATTTTTAAATGTTTTATTTATTTATTATTTTTATTTTTTTATGGATTTTAAAATTGCTGCTATTGTTATACAACATTAGTATTTTCTCAAGAACAATGCTTTATTTGATTTGAATTAGTGTGTGTTTTTGAGGTGTGTAGTGTGTGTGATTGATGATATTATAAGTTATAACTGAATCTACAAATTTTAAAAAATATTTTTTTTATGGACAGCATTAGTATTTTTTCAAGAACAATGCTTTATTTGGAAAGAAAAGATAAAAACAATTTGTTTATTGTATTTGCTTATTGATTTGATAATTTAGTTTATAAATCTTTTTTTTTCTGCTTGTTTAGAGTGTAAGCTGTTTAATTTTTATTTTTATGCAGGATCTTGACAATATAATTTTTAAGAATGCCATCAAAGGTAAGAACAAAAAACTAAATTTCTCATTCGTTTATAATCACTTTTCTTGATCGAAACTCGAATTAATGTTGAAAATTAGGGGTGTGTATGAGTCGTTTTTGATCGGTTTTGGGCTAAATCCAAAAGTTTTGATTTTTGAGTATTTGAAAACCGTTTGTTTCGCTTTTTTCGGTTTTGGTTAAAAATATTGGTCCAAAATGAATTTGGGCCTAAACCTTTCTGTTAATTAATAACTATTTCATTATTATACAAATAAGCTAACATATTTGGGTATCACAATTTATTAAATTTTAAAAATTACTTAAAGTTAAAAATCAAAATGATAACCTATAAATTCAGGGCGGTTCGTTTTTTATAAACACATAAGACCGAACCGTCGTTTTTGTGTCCCGATTCGATTATACGGTTTGGTTTTCGGTTTCGTATCTGTTTTTCAGTTTCATGCACATGCCACACCCCTATTGAAAATCTGAGTCTTTATGAACAATTACAAACTTGGCAACTACAAGTTTGACTGTCAAAGTCAAAAGTTTATCTTTTGGCCATAAATATTGAACAAATTACTTAGGTTTACAATTCAAATTTGTATACAAAGATCAATACCTACATCAACAATTCTCGATAAATAATCGAATATTTGTCGAAATGTGAGTCTTTACTTTATGAACGATACAATACAAACTTAACAACTACAAGTTTGACTTTAAAAGTCAAAAAGATTCTATCTTGGTAGCTTCTTAACCATTTTTTTTTTTGAATTTTAAACATTTATCATTTATGCAGCATTTTCAACATTAAAGATCAGATTAGGTGGAACTTTACAAGACAAAGTTGTTTACCAAACAGAACATAATCCCAAACCATGTATTCCATTCTCAAAAAACACATCAGAGTTGTTTGGTTTTACTGAGGGCTGTTTGCCACTAACCAGACGGGATCAGTTAAATACTTTCTTTCAAGAGACAGGGTAAAATCTTATTTACTTCAGTAAAGTTTATATTTTTTATAAAAAGATAAACAAGATTTTAATGGGTTGTATTAAAAATCATGACTTGCATTCAGGGCGAAGATTATTTTCGGTTTAAATGCGCTTGCTGGCAAGACAATTCGCAATGGTTCGGCTGTCGGACCTTGGGACTCTGAAAATGCTGAGTTGTTGATGCGCTATACGGTTAAAAAGAATTACACCATGTTTGCTTGGGAGCTCGGTAAGTTGACTCACTTAACATTCGTTGCGTGTTGAAAGATTTTAGTTGGTTGCAAACGGGTCAGAGAACGGAGCAAACAAGGCGGGTTGGGTTGACCTGATACACTTTTCGTCCGGGTTTATATAAAAATAATTTATCTAGATATAAATTTATATTATTTCAATAGTTATTCTAAACTTTTGAGATTTAACCTTTAACTTTCATCATTTTAAGATTTAACCTCTAAAACTTAACTTTTTTATAAGTTGTTCACACCTACATATATTTAAGGTGAAAATAAATATTCATATTACAGGTTAAATTGTGTAAAATATGTCAAAACATTTAATAGGTTAATAATGTTCCTTTTGGACTTTATATTTACATGTTAAATATTATTATTATTACACACTCATTACAAATTATCAATCACGCCCTCATGATGTGACCCCTTATTTTTTTAATTTAAAGTATATTTTTTATTACCTTTGAACATTTATATATGCCTTATATAAATTCGAAAATTCTGTTGCGATACTTATATTTTTATCTATGTTTCGACATATACGTTTATATCACAAACAGAGTTGTATCTGATACAATATTGTTATTATATTGTCGAAATGTTAATAAAAATAAACGCATTGTGATGCAAAAACGTTAAAAGAACGAAATTACACTTTGGATAACTTTCGACCCGTTTACATTGTTCGGCCCATTCACAACTAAACGGGTCAAAATTGTTGGGTCGAATTTTAAATCTTTAAACAATCTTGTAGGGAATGAGCTAAGTGGAAGTGGAGTTGGAACAAGAGTAACAGCATCTCAGTATGCATTTGACACAATGACCTTAAAAAACATAGTTGAAGAAATCTATTTGGATGTCGAGCCCAAACCGCTTATAATCGCACCTGGCGGTTTCTTTGATGCCAACTGGTTCAAAGAGTTCATTGCCAAAACAACCGAAACCGTAGACGTAATCACACACCACATATACAATCTTGGCCCAGGTACTCTTTGCACAAATTAAGCAAAATAATTTGTTTTACAAAATATTCAATCAGTAAAAGTTACACTCTTTTTTAATCTTTTTAAAGTTAATCAAAAGAATTTGATTTCTTTAGTAGACAGTTAGTAAAGTTACAATCTTTTTTTATTCTTTTCACATTTTAAGCAAAATAATTTGATTCAGTAAAGTTATAATATTTGTTAAGTCTTTTTCACAAATTAAGTAAAGTCACAATCTTTTTTAGTCTTTTCACAAATTACCGGTATACTTAATTAATAAAGTTACAATCTTTATAACTTTAATACAGGGGTTGATCAACATCTTGTTGAAAAGATACTCGACCCGTCTTATCTTGATGGGGAGGCTGATACGTTTAAGCAACTCGAGAACATTCTCAAGACTTCTATAACTTCTGCTTCTGCTTGGGTTGGTGAGGCTGGTGGTGCTTATAACAGTGGACATAATCTTGTCACCAATGCATTTGTGTTTAGTTTCTGGTAAGCGAGTGTGAAATGACCAAAATACCCTTTACATAAACGATAGACGTCATGGGAGTTTGGTGTTGTGCAGGTACTTGGATCAGCTCGGGATGTCATCTGTTTATGACACGAAAACATATTGCAGACAGACGTTGATTGGAGGAAACTATGGTTTGCTTAACACCACAACGTTTGAGCCGAATCCAGATTACTACAGGTTTTTTTCTATCATATTATAATTTGTACATTGACCATCTTTATAGGTAATAATTTGATGGGATTTTTGTTTTCTTTTACCAGCGCACTTCTTTGGCATCGGTTAATGGGTAGAAAAGTTCTCTCTGCGAATTTTACAGGGACCAAGAAAATGTGATCTTATGCACATTGTGCTAAGGAATCTGTAAGTTGACTATTGACTTTGACTCTCGGGTGGCATTGGGGTGTATTTTACCTCCAACAACTTGAACTAAAGCTTTTAATAAACAGTTAAAACAGAAACGGGTCAAACGGTTTACAAGCGCCCAAAAGTGTTTTTAAACGCTTTAGACCTCCTAATTTACTTTATTTATAAATATATACTATTATCTAATATCGAGAATATAAACGCATATTTGGTACAATATTTTCTACAAAAGTAAGATATGGAGATTTGTGGGTCAAATCGACCCGTTTGGCGTGTATTTGAAGGTCCCCCCTTTAAATTCAAGATCCAAACCCGAATGACTCCAAATTCAAGATTTTTAAAAAAGAGTAATATTTTTCAAGGAAAATTTAAAATGACCCGAAAGAAAGGGTAATAAAGTCATTTCCTATTCTAACGAACCTTTATTATGTATTACAGAAGGGAATACTACTTATCAACCTAGACAACACTACTACAGTTGATGTAAGCTTGGCTCTAAACAACACATGGACGTTAAACGCGCTCAAATCCCCTATTCATCGTCGCCATCACCGCCATCATCGTCATCACAGGCCACGCAATACCACGTTTGGTGGATTAAACGTACGCGAAGAATACCATTTAACCGCCAAAAACGGTGATTTACACAGTCAAGTAATGTTGCTTAACGGTGAAGAACTAAAAGTAAATGCATATGGAGGAATACCGCAACTGAAGCCTTTGTATGTGAATGCTTGAGAGGCTATAAGTGTTGCACCTTATTCTATTGTGTTTGCTCATATCCCACATCTTACATTGTATGCTTGCAGCAGTTAGATGGTATAGCATATATATTCAATATAGAATGGAACTGAGAATCAGTTTCATTTTGGTTATTATTGGTTCATACGATTGTTGGTTATATACTTTTATGACTTTATTTTGTTAGCTTTATGATTGTTGTTAGCTATTTTTAACGGTTATCTACACTAGAGACGAAAAGCGTGACATTCGTCCAATTTGAACAAACCACAATGACGGGGACATGTAAAAAGTGTTAAATTGTCTCCAAAAGAGTAACGGGTTAAAGTTATTTAACAAGTTGAAACTCAACCGAGATGTATTAAAAAAGAAAACACCGTATACAATTTTTATAAAACATATGTAATAATAGCACAATGTAGTTTTGTGATAACATTAAACGCGGATTATATACTGTATAATCTGTAAACGTTCATGAATAGTTCTTGATTGTGATTGGTGGATACGGGCAGTAAACCAAAAATACCTTTTTAGAAAAACAAATTACTTATAAATTTCAACATCAAAACCAAAAACTTCTTTGTATATGCCAAACAAATATATATTATATATACAAATTATGAACATTTATAAATTATAAATATATCTGTTAGAGCAAAAGAAATATACAAGAAACATACATATTCTAAGGTTTTTTTTAATAGTTATGGCTTCACAAAATACAATATTTTGGTTAGTGAAAGTTGATCACCTTCTATGCAAAATTGTTGAAGGAGTCCATCAAAATCCAAGTTAGTGGCTGTTGATAATAAAGCATCATCCTTTAATCTACCTTCTTGAAACTTTGAGGCTTACTGCTCGCGAATGCTAACCATACGATCGTACCCGTGAGGTAGAAGAAAATTGATGGTGCAAAGAGTGACATCTGCATGAAAACAATGATTTTATTAAAATTAATTTTAGCTAAAGAAGTGGAAATTAGAAAAAGGTTTGATAAAAACTTACACTCCATGAATGTGTTGAATCGAGAAGATATCCGGTGAGAGCGACGCCTATAATTCCCGGAACTGCCCCTACAGTATTGGTAATGCCCTGAATACAAAAGTCAGAGTTTGTGGGTCAAATATGTCATTTTACGACTTGACGTTAAGTCAAGACGTTTTAGTTTTAAACTTAATGAACTTGGTCACTATAAGGAGGAGTGCAAATTTTTGACATGACATGACACGAACCTGGCACGAAATTTCGTGGGTTTGGGTTTAGTATAAACAGTTCGGGTCAATTTCAAGACAAGCCCGCAAACACGTTTAGCTAAACGAGTCGTTTTAGTGACAAGCAGGACGAACCTAGCTCTTTTATATACATTTGTATCTTTTCTCGTAAAATTGTAATTTTGAAGAACAATTTTCCAAAAAAAAAAAAAACTAAATAAATTTAGGTTAAAACGGGTTGTGTTCGTGTCAACCCGTGAATATTCATGTTATGTTTGGGTTCATGTGTCTGACACGATTTTCGGGTTCGTGTCGTGTGGACCTGCAAACCTGCGAGCATGACCCGCTTGAACAATAGCTTTACTTTTAATTAAAAACAAACACAAAAGTTTGCAAGAAAAATTGATTTTAAAACCAATTAAAATCACTTAAAGTATGAAAATAACTAACATACCAAAAGTATGCTTGCATATTCGGGTGAGATATCTTGATGAGTACAATAAAGTCCTGCAACCAAAATTAAACAAATAATGGACATCAAGTCTATGAACATATAAAACCAAAAGAAAATACTGAATTTATATTTAATCGGTACCTGATAATGCAAAACTAGATAATGCTATACCACCCGTAAGGATAGTGACTACTTCCCACGGGGGCAACCCCAAGTCAACAGATGATAAAATCATACAAGTTGCAGGTGACAAAAATGCAATCGTTTGGCATATCTTGCGCACCTGCACGAAAAGTTTAAAACAGCAAAATGATTTAATATTTGATTCCATTTTTTCAAATATTATATGAGTCGATGGGACGCCTTTTGGCTCAAATCGAACCAAAAATCAAAAATTCGGTTTTTGAAAACCGTTCAGTTTTATCATTTTGCCTAAAAATTTTCGGCCAAAAGAAAATTTGGCCCAAAATAATGAATTTGGGTGCCCGCCTAAACCTTTTTGTTAATTACTGATTAAATGATTATTAGACATTTGAACTACTACATTTGGGTTACACTGTTTATTACGTTCTTATAATTACTTAACATTCAAAATAAAAATTCATACATTAAGTTCGATTTTAGTTACTGAAATTCAGTCTTTATGAAAATATAAAATCATAACGACATACCCTCGGTTTTCGTTTGGGTTCGTTTTTTCGGTTTCATGCAAAATAAAACAATTAAGCTGTCGGTTTTAATTATATCCATTTGACCCGTTAACCGATAAAACAGACTCTAACTAACCAAAGTAAATTGGTCGAAATTGCCACCTCTACATGTGAAATTATTTTCCATTTATAAAATAAAAATATAACATACCACAGTTGTTTCGACTCCATTAGAGATTAAGTTGTCAGCAAACTGTGACGCGAAGCTGGTAACAACCACCGAGGCTAGTGGAGGAAGAACAGAAACCTGTATTAATTAAATACACATAGCCATTAAAAAGACCAAAATGACCCCCAAAAAAAGTAAAAAAATTAAAATATGATTTAGAACATACCCATGCAGCTTCTGTTAAATTCAGGTTAAGTTCCTCACTGCGTATAAAAAAAAGTTGGAAGCTTTATGTTAGTTATATACCAAAAAGTAAATACTGATTGAAACGTTTAATTAGTTACAATTATTCCTTACCTGAAATAAGTCGGAAGCCAAGATAAACAACAATAATGACCCCAACTTCCACAAAAATGAGCATATATCATCGCCCATACGGCTTTACTTTGAAAAAAGGATTTCCATGGTACCTATACGTGAAAAATACATCAATACAATGCTCATATTTTCCAAGTTGAAACCTTAAAACGACGAAATAATGTTTATACGTTTAGGGAGCCACCAAGTTCCTCCATAGAAGTTTCCCATGATTTCGGCTCAGGATTTGACCAAGACCCTGTAATTCAAGCGATACCACAAACAAAAAATTCGAGTTGGAAAATTACAAATATACCCTTCTAACATTCATGTAACTAAAACTTATATATGCTCTCAAAAAAATGAGACATTGCAATTCGTGATTAATGGCCTTGTATAACATTTTTAGTATAAAATGATAAATTAAATAACATGGAAAACTACTGAACGTATGCTCTTACTTGACAATGATGCAGAATTGGTCAAAGGTTGGTCTTTTGAAACAAACTGAAATCCTAAAAACCTTCAAATGCAAAACTATACATTAGTCGACTTCGAAACACGTTATTATGAAAGTAAATAACTCAATCAACATTATCTTACCAAACAATTCCAAACATGCCAAACATGTAGAATACAGATTCCCAGCCAAAAGATTCAATCAAGGGTGGAGCCAAAAGAAGCCTATAAGTTAATAAACATAAGTCATAAATTAATTTTTCTTTTAACTATTATAAATGCATTTCATATAACATAAAGCTGAACAAAATACATAAGCTTGTTATAAATAATAATAATAATAATAATAATAATAATAATAATGTAACATACCCTAACACACTTCCAACACTTAGACCACCAAATACAAATGATACAGCCCGTGACCGTTCTTCCAAAGGAATTAACCTGCATCAATGGTTCAATCAAGAAATGGCACCCACAATCGCATATTTTTTAGTTATAAGTTATGTACATATAGATTTACTCAGCCTATTAAAGGGCATATTTAATCACATACCTTGCGATCAGATCGGTAGCAGCTGAAGGCGATACTCCTTCCCCAATTCCAACCTGAGTGCGGGATAAAAAGAATATTAATTTGAAATAAAAAACACAAAACTAAAAAAGAAAACAGATTAAGAGGATTAAAAAAATGAAAAACATACAAGAACTCTTGAAAAAACAAGTCCCGGCATAAAACCAGCAACGAGAGGAACGAGTGCTGTGGCAAGCGACCATACCAGAACACCAAACTGAAGAATTTCTCTGCGTAAACAATAATAATATTTTGCACAATTGATCAACATAAAGAATTCTTCAAATATGCAAGAAAAACAAGTATTTCTTTTAACATACTAACCTCCCACCGAATATTTTCGAAAGCCAGCCACCTGGCAACTGACTCAACGCATAGCCCCAAAAGAATGATGACTGGACCAATCCTGCTAATGATGAACTCCATCCGAATTGATGTGACATTGGAATGATTGCAATACTCAAGTTTACCTGCAAAAGTTTTGGTTTTTTTCATTTGATTTATTGTGCTCCTATACAAACACCACCCCAAAAAAGTGTACACCAGTGTGCTTGTCACATCATATAAACCATACGATGTCAATCAAATCTACACACCAGAGCATGTCACATAATAGGATTGTATGACACGGTGAAAAAAATGGTCATATGTGCCCTTTGATTAAGAGTTTAAGACAATGGACCCATCAGTCATTTTTTTGTTTTGTCACTCAAACACGTCATATGCGCCATATGATTTGCCCCATACGACCAATATGGCCGTTTGTTACAGTCCACAAAGACAGTATGACATGTCAGTCGTGTCTGAAAAGTGTGCCAGCTCAGGCGTTAATTTACAGGAAGTTATACACACACCAATCAATGAAGAATTCAAGATTATCAAAAGGGTTTGCTAAAACACATGAACTTTAAATTTACAGATACTGAAATCCAGAAAATTATGAATTTATTAGCTGCAATATACTAGTTTACTCAAGTTTACCTACAAAAGTTTCAACACTTCCACTAATCACTCAAAAACTAAACTCAAAACAGCACACACACACACACACAAAAAAAAAAAAAAAACTTATTTTTACATGTAAACCCGAAAACTGAACAACCCGACCCGAAAAGCCCGAAACCCTGAGAACAGCTTAATCAAAAACCTTAACTATAAACTGGTAATTCAGTACTATTAATCTACTTTTTCAAGCCTTAATCTCAATCTCTTCTGATGCCATCAAGACTTCCACTAATCACTAAAAAACTAAACTCAAAACAACACAACAACAAAAAATCCAAACTTTATAATAATAATAATAATAATAATAATAATAATAATAATAATAATAATAATAATAATAATAATAATAATAATAATTATAATACCTTATCCATATTACAAATAACAAAAGCAAGTGAAGTAGTCCCAATAAGTTTATATCTTTGTGGCAAATTCTTCCACGGCGTCCAATTAACATTCCCAAATCCCAACTTCTCAAACCCTAATTTCTCATCATCATTATCATCATCCACTGTTAACGACCCAGATACAATTGAACCAATTCTCTTGCTTTCTGCAACATTCTCCTTCTCCTTGATGCTACAATGAATCTTTGATCTTTTAATTGGTGAATGGGTGACTGAATTAAGTAAATATGGTGATGATATTGGTGGTTTTAAGAGCCGATTGTTGGGTTTGTGGTGTGTTAGACATGATGGGCTTGTGTCTGTTGTAAAGGTCACTAATTTCGCCATTTTAGTGGCGAAATTTGAAGTAATTATTTGAGTTTGTGAGGAAGAAGAAGAAGAAGAGCAAATGATGAACGCTATTATTATTATTATTATTATTATGAAGAGGACCAAATGGCGCCACGGTGGAGTTAGTTTGCGGCCCGGATTTATTTGTATCTTAGAGAATGGTTTACTTTTGGCGGGTGGGGTTGGAATCTGCGATGAGAGAAAAAAAAAATTGTTGTCTTTGGTTAAATTTGAGGAAACACTGTTCACATTTCATAGTTGTTTATAATATTTTTTAACGTTTTTGTGAGTGATGGAAAAGATAAAATGTAATTATAAAGGTATAAAAAAATATTATTAGATTTAAAATATAATGATTTTTAGTGTAATTTTAGATTTGGAGATGAATAATAAATTGAGATGCTTAGAACATTCTATGTCTATTCTCTATATTTTTGTGAGGGGGTTTTGTAAATTATATGGTATGGTTATGAGTGGTTGTGAGTGAATGTGAGAGAAAAAGTAATGATAAAGGTATAAAAACATTATAAAAAGTATTACAGTAAAAATATTATTTGTTTACGATATTCTTGAAACAAATAAACCAAGAAAGCAAATCAAGTCATGTGTGGCAAACAAGTCTAGTGTGGTAAGAAAGTTAGTCATGTGTGGCAAACAAGTCCTATGTGGCAAGAAGTCATGTGTGGCGAACTCCCGTGTCACAAGAAAGTCCTGTGTGCCAAACAAAAGATATATGGTACAAGCAAGAAGCAAAAAATTAAACCAAGAACCGCAAGATAGGGAAGAAAAAGTCCAAGAAAGTAAGGCAACAAACCATGCTTGGCAAAGAAGGCATTAAAGATGGATTCCCATCAACATCAGAGACAAGAGGAAGTTTAAATGTTTCGATTGTGGTGAATACGAACACTTTGCAAGGAATTGCTCTAAATGGAATGATATAGAGGAAGACAAGGAAGAAGAGGCTCATCTCGCCTCTAAAAATGAACCATTGCTATTGTGAAAAGAAGTCAAGAAAGATTGAAGAACTTCTAAACTATATTTAGTTTAAGGGGAGGGGGGTGTTGGAAGTTAAACTAAATAGAGGGGCCCATGTGTCATTAGTAGAAAATATGTTTAGTATGTTTTACGTATTTGTTTAAAGTAAAAGGGTCTAGTATGTACATTTTGAAAGTTAGAAACCGAATTACCAAAATTACAGTTATTATGGTTGGGTATATAAACCCATCACCATCTTGTTGTAAAAATATTCTTCAATTCTCATATCATCATATTGTGTATGACTGTTCTTGATTTACCAAAATTTGTAACCGGATTTATGTCAACGGGTCACCATATTTCGATGTTTGGTTATATGTTTACTCGATTTATAGATTATTCATGTCGGGTTGTTCTAACATTAAGACTTTGGATAACATTTCAGTTAAATAATAGTTGAATTTGCTTAAAGTTGGTTTATAATTTGGTTGGTATTATCTTCGAGTTAACTAAGCTCTAATAAGTAGAAGCTGCTCGATGATTTGATAAATCTCATTTCTTAATAAGATAAGTTTTTATAGCTATTCATATAACTTTAAGGTTTTACACACTTACGTGCTTATTTTTACGATTCAATGTGCAAAAGCACGAGTGACATGCTCATTTTTATCTGCGTTACCATATAAGTTTTATTTGCAACCGATCCGTCACAACGCATAGGTGATTCCTGTTGGGTTCGTAGGCCTTGTTGGCACGGTTTATTATATGAAGTCAAAAGAGGAGACGGGTGTGGGCGGTCGGGCCCAAGCCTGGCCCGGTTTAGATTTCTTGCATAATAATTTACTAACCCTAGTTCAGTCTCTATATAAACAACATTATGTACTTGTAATATTGGTCACTCAATAAAGATATACCTAGTTGCCACCCGTGGACGTAGGTCAGTTTAGACCGAACCACGTTAAATCCTCGTGTTCGTTTACTGCTTTCGTGTCGTGTTCAGTTCGTGTGTGCGTTTAATCCTAACAAGTGGTATCTAGAGCTTAGGTTCAGATCACGCGAAGAACACGTTGAACCAGCCGAGTCGCCGCCAAACCATCCAGCCGCCGCCACCCTACTGCGCTAGGGTTCCGCCGCTGCTCCGCTGCTACAGTACCGCTGCCGCTACAGTACCGCCGCCGCTACAGTACCGCGCCGCCGCTACAGTACCGCGCCGCCGCTACAGTACCGCTGCCGCCGCTACAGTACCGCGCCGCTACAGTACCGCCGCCGCTACAGTACCGCCGCCGCTGATTAGGGTTCCGCAGCTGCTGGTTCGTTTTTTCTGATCAGCTCCGGTGAAGCATAGTACGAGACATGAAAGTTTGAATCAAGATCCTATTTTTGTTGAAAAACAGTTGTCAAGTCAGAAGAAGCGTTAAAGAAACGGATAACCAGTTGCCAACCGCGTTTGTCAGGTTTTATCGTTTCAGTTTAAAATTTCAGTTTCTGATTTACAGTTCGTATTTCCGCTGCGGTTTAAATAGGTTGATTTTTTAACAGAGTTCAGTAGAACAATCGTTAAGTTCAGGCTCGTGTTGCTGTGTCTGTCTTTGTTTTATCCAGTTTTTCGTTTTAGTCATTGCTATGGCAGAAGACGGAAAGGTTTCGATACAGAAGTTTGACGGACAGAAGTTCGGTTGGTGGAAGATGCAGATTGAGGCACTACTTTGTCAGAAAGACTTGGATGTAGTGTTCGAGGATGAAAAACCAGAAAAGTTGTCAGAAGCAGATTGGAAGAAGTTAGACAAGAAAGCTAGGGCTTGTATTACTTTGTCGTTGTCAGAAGATGTGGCGTTTAACATCATGAAAGAAACCACAGCACGTGGTATGATGGAGGCGCTATCCAACATGTATGAGAAGCCTTCGGCAGCGAATAAGGTCTATCTTATCAGAGAGCTAGTGACAACTCGAATGAAAGAGGGTGGGTCAGTTACAACTCATATCAATAATCTTAATTCGATCTTGTCCCGCTTAGTGTCAGTTGACATTAAGTTTGATGATGAAGTTCAAGGCCTCTTGTTATTATCCTCTTTGCCCGACAGTTGGTCGCAAACAGTGACTGCAGTTTGTAGTTCGTCTACAAATATTACTTTCGATGGGATTCGAGATCTGATTCTGGGAGAAGATTCAAGACGCAGAAGTTCAGGTGAATCATCAGGCAATATGCTAGTCACAGAAGGTAGAGGTAGGGGAAAACAGCGAGGCAGTGGGAGCAGGAAGAAGAGTCAGTCTAAGACTCGTAAGGATATTGAATGTTGGGGTTGTAAAGAGAAAGGACACTTCAGGAATCAGTGTCCGAATGGTAAGAAAGAGGTGAACGTTACAGAAGACGACACAGATGACGGGGTCAGTAGTGATGAGGCTTTGGTTTGTAGTGTTGAGAGTAGCGTTGATGCTTGGGTGATGGATTCTGGTGCATCGTTTCATGCCACTCACTGTAGTGAAACGATGAAGAATCTAAAATTTGGGGATTTTGGAAAGGTTCGACTAGCGAATGATGATATTTTAGAGGTTACGGGTATGGGAGACGTTGATTTGATAACTTCAGCCGGTACTTCTTGGACTTTGAAAGACGTGAGGGTTATTCCAAGTTTGAAGAAACGTTTGATTTCAGTTGGGCAGTTGGATGACCAAGGGCACGATGTTAAGTTCGGGAATGGGCAGTGGAAAGTAGTCAAAGGGAATCTCGTGGTTGCTCGTGGCAAGAAAATGGGTTCGTTGTATATGGTCGATATGTCACCGAAAGGAGTGGATCCAGTTTTGGTGAAAGACAAAGTCCGGTTCACAGAATCTCGTGGGCAGAAGAAGGTTCGTTTTGCAAGTAACAAACCCAGAGCCAAAGTGAAGATTCAGGATGAACGAGCTAGGAAGGTTAAATCAGTTGGGGGACATCGTGACAGTGGGAGCACAGGTCGTGTTTCAGTTACAGTTCCAGGTCGAAAGTGGATTAAGAAAACCAATATTCCAGCTGTAAAAGTCTCTCCAATGAATTACTTGCTGAATATGGAGAGTGTTTGTTCTCAGAGTATCTCGGGATCCGGTAGTTTGTTTCAGTGGGAGTCGGTAGGGACAGAGAACGGGTCAGGGGCAGTTTTAGCCGTGACTGACGTGTTGGAGCTCCGGGGAGCTTCAACGGGCCTTCAGGTTAATTGATGAGAAGGCGGTGGCAACTAGAAGAAGTTTAATGTTCAGATTACAGAAGTACAATCAGGAGTGCAGACGAGAGTACTCAAGGCCTCCGAGTGGGAGATTGTTGGGTTCGTAGGCCTTGTTGGCCCTTTTATTATATGAAGTCAAAAGAGGAGACGGGTGTGGGCGGTCGGGCCCAAGCCCGGCCCGTTTTAGATTTCTTGCATAATAATTTACTAACCCTAGTTCAGTCTCTATATAAACAACATTATGTACTTGTAATATTGGTCACTCAATAAAGATATATCTAGTTGCCACCCGTGGACGTAGGTCAGTTTAGACCGAACCACGTTAAATCCTCGTGTTCGTTTACTGCTTTCGTGTCGTGTTCAGTTCGTGTGTGCGTTTAATCCTAACAATTCCCACTAGTTATAATAATTAACGAAAAACCACAATACTATTTATAAATTATAACCTTATTTTGTTTTTGTACAATAAAATATAAAAAACATTGTGTAGGAGTATACTAAAAACACAACAAATTAGGAACATATTATATGCATCTTAACCAACCTCCTCTAGCCATCATCCTGTTATCTTCTGTTAACAAGAAGAATTTCATTCTCATAACCATCGTTCTCAGTCGGCACTGCACGGTATTATACAAATCAAGACAATCAAATATAAACACCGATGACTGAACATCTGATAAGACGGATTACTTGTCGAAAAATATAGGTAACAAGGATATACATATTATAAATGCAAGTGCAAATAAAAAAAGTTTGTACCAAAATTTTCCTTTGTTGGAAGACCGGCCAAAACATTGTATATTCCAAACAAATCCAAATAGCCTTGCGCGTTTTGCAGGATTGTCGAACTTCTCTTGTAAAGCTAGTGACTGGTGAAGTTCTGCCAACACTTTATGCATCGGAGGGCGTTTCTTAGGATCATCATGCAAACAATAGTACGCAATTTGGGCGAACGCCTTCAAACTATTGGGACAAAGTTGTCCCCTTATTTCAGGAGCAACAAGTTGATCAAATTTTTTTCTCTCGACATATTTTTGCGCCCACTTTGCCAAACTCGAACACTCGTGTCCATGACCAAAGACAGCACGTTTCCCAGACAACAGTTCAAACAATATCACTCCGAAGGCAAAAACATCCGTACTACTGTTCAATTTTCCCGTCCTTTGAAAGTTTGGATCCAGATATCCGTATGTACCTTTTGTAGAATAATAAAAAAAACCCCATGAGGTGTTACGTATTAATCAACTGTATATAAGAGTACAACGGATATAAATACAAGTAAAAATAATTATATACTATATCCTACTCATTGTAACAATATAATACTCAAACTCTGATAATATATTTTCAATAATACCTTTAACACTAGTGCTGACGTGAGTAGTTGATTGATTTATTGGACATACTTTTGCCAGCCCAAAATCTGATATCTTAGCCTCCCAATCATTATCTAGCAGAATGTTAGAGCTTTTGATATCACGGTGAACAACTGCATGATTAGTGCTCGCACCAGTGTGCAGGTAATCTAATCCTCGTGCGGTCCCTATGCTTATCATTAGTCTCCGCTTCCAAGACAAAGGAGTATCACTTTTGTGCAAATGGTGATCAAGAGTTCCCCGAGGCATGTACTCGTAGATGATGATCATCTCATTGTCATCAACACAACACCCAAGTAGAGAGACAAGATGAGAATGTCTAAGCTGAGAAAGTGTGTCAAGCTCAGCATTAAACTCGAGTGCTCCTTGATTGGACATGGAGTCCAAACGTTTAATGGCCACAACGATGTTGCTACCAATTTCACTCTTGATGTGACCTTTGTAGACCTTCCCGAAACCTCCATGCCCAACAATCATTTCTTCCTGAAAGTTTCGGGTTGCTACACGCACGTCAGTAAGTGAGTAACGAGGACATAGTTTCTCTGACGGTAAAGCCATCGTAGACAATATTCAAGCTTCTAACACCTGACATTTTGAGATATTTAATACAACGTAACACACACACACACATATATACCCGTATAAAATTGTTAACAAATCAAATTTATCGATTTTATCAAAGAAATTTAAGAATATCACCGTTCTACTTAATTTTATGAAATTTTAAAATTTCGCATATATCCATTTTAAGTTTTTGACTTAAATTTTCATGTTAACCCATATTTGTTTATCTTAAAATATCACTCACATATATGTTTATGTGTGAGTAGACTCAAGTGAAAAACTAAAAACAAATATATATGAAAAAAGTAGTGATTTACTTTGTTTCTATTTGTTCTGACTTCTGACAAAATATGAAACCACGGAGTCGGTTGTTGTACCGGCGTCAAAGGCAGCGTGACCGGCCCTTAACGCCGGCTGCGAGTTAAGGGTCCGCCGTTATGGAGGCCTGGTTAACACATAACAAGGTCTTTAACGAGGAAATGGTGGGGTGGGTGGGGCCACCCACAAATAACGAAGCGCGTACACTTTTTCCCCCTTCTTTTTTTTTTTGTCTTTTATTTAATCTCTGTTTGGACTACAACGTGCGAGTTACTAGGCAGGTTAGTTAAAGCATCACCGCATTCGTGAAAATAATATGAACCATACTAAATCCAAATTTCTTAAAAAATCAAAACCGAAAACCGGATCAATATACGACGGGTTAGTCTCGGGTTGGGTTTGAACTGAATAGGAATTTCTTAGGCTTTTATATTTCAAAATTTACCTAAAATATAAGACCTAAAACTGAAGGTGTGTTCACCCCAGATTACAATAGCCAATATTCAAAATCCATGGTAAAATTGAAAACTCATAAAACAAAAGTTGGTAAAAAATCAAATGAGATAAAAACCACACAAGGTTCCAAAACTCAACTCAAAATAAGTATTTCACTTATTATATTATTGAAATTCAGAAGATGATTAGAAATATATACCTATTTTTATATATAAACAAACGTAACGAACACAAACAAACTTAGTAGAACATAAACGAGCAGACTTAAATAAACACAAAGTGATAAATATAAAGCATCAAGTAGATAATTCATCCAAAGTTTCATAAAAAAATGTACGTAAACAAACATAAATATACAAAGATAAATGAATGAACAAAATGTGTGTTCATGTTTGTTTGTTTATTAAATAAACGAACATAAACAAACAGTTCACTAAACGTTCTACAGGCCTACAAACATGAGTAGGTTAGTGTCAGTACCGTGTCAGACATATTTCGTGAGGGCTTACGCTCCTACGAGCAAACGTGGGCCAGGTTCTGCAAAAGAGCTAAAAACATTTTTACCAAAAAAGGTATTTCAATGTTAGTTCACACGTTATGTCTATAAAATAAGAAACAAAATAAAAACTTTATATACCTTTACCATCAACAACAAAAAAAACTTGAGTAAAATTCGTGTATTGCAGAGAGAAATGTGGCTATAACTTTTAGAACGGTCAATGAAATTTCTCTGGGATATAAAGACCATAAAAGTGTACTTTGGAATGGAATACGAATATTGAACGAACGCAAAACGATAGTTAACATCAGTGTTCTGATCCTTGAATATCATACACACAATGTGTGTTTTTTTTTATTCGAATTCAAACTTCTATAAACTATATTAGAATATTATAATAAAATGATCAAATTACAATAGAAAGACAGGTAAACATGCAACAAGTTGCGCCGTTATCTCCCTTTTAAATGGCAAAACCGGATCTACTGAAAACAATTATCTCCCTTTTAAATGGCAAAACCGGATCTACTGAAAACAACGTTATTGTTCTTCAACGTTATTAAGTTAAACCCAAATGTTTGTTTGTATGCTACATGAATAGAGTAAACAACTAAAAAGTAAATATGTATATTTTCTTTCTCTGTATTTGAACCAAAGAAAAAGAAGGGAATGAAGTCATGAACCATTAATTATTGATTATTTTAGTAATATTCTTTGTTTAAACATAAAAAGTTGTACATAAAATAATGATATAACGTTGAAAAATAAAGAGATTCTTTTAGCTTGTTAAAGTTAAGCATTATTCCTATACCATATGTCAAGTGCCAAACACACGACTGTCTGCTTATAATTTACAGTTCCCAATTGCTTACTTTTGTTTTCATGTTTAAGCAATTTGTATAGGTGCGGTTTTGGGCTAAAGCCGAGCCAACAATCAAATTTGCGGTCTTTTAGTTTTTTAAAATCATTCGGTTTCGGTTTTTCTGGATTTTGGTTTTCGGATTTTGGCTTTTGATTTAGTTTTGGATTTGATGGTATCGGTTCTGCTAATCAGGCTAAAAAAATTGGCCCAAGTGTCCGGGTTAAGCTATTTAATTAAACGAGTTGTGTCTAGAATGAGATCATTAAATGAGAGAAATAATGTACTTTTGTTTGTGTAATTGTCGTAATTTTACATTAGTTACTTGCTAAAATCTAATTTTACATTAGTATTTATTTCTAAGATTATATTTCTTTTAATAAATTTCATACATACGAAAATTTACATAATTCTTTAACACAAAAATAGCTTCTGATATAACTTAGTGTAACCTAAACGAACTCACTAACACCCATAAGTGTAGTTGTCATACTCGTATCTTTAACACTCAGATGACTTGTTATAAATTGTTATAACTGAATGTGATTGTGTGCAACGTAAAGAATCCATTGACATACGACAACGCCATCAAGATCCAACAAAAAATTTGTGACAATGGACCAACGCTAAATCATAAATACCGAAAGATCACCAACAAAATTGCCGTCGATATCATTTTCTTCTCTTTGGCTAAAGGAATTAACCAACCAGCCCTAGCCAGGTTGTAGTGTTACAACATGACAGCGGCACATCATACACTATGTGCATTGTGTATTCTGAATACATTCGGATCGATGTGTTTACACCATTAGTAAATCAAGCTTTTTCACCATCTCTCATTCTGCTATAAATTTGTTCTAGCTCCCTTAAAACTTGTTCCATTGCGTAGTCGTGTCTAGTGCACTTCAGTATTAAAGAAAGCAATTCGTGTGCTCTCTCATTATCATTATCGTTTAATATCATTCGTGGATCCACCAGATCCTCGATCCTTGTATTTGACGCTAAAGCAACTTCGCCGGACCAATGCTCTCGTCCCAAATAATCCAAAACAAATGGTTTTCCTCTAAGTATTTCCATCAGTAGCATCCCGAGACCGTTGACATCACACTGCCTTCTCTTAGATGTATGGCCTAAAATTTTAAGCAGATTATATATCATTACAAAAAAAAAAAAAAAAAAAAAAACTAGTGATAAATTTTTACCTGCTAATGGGTACCGTAATCTATACAACAACATTGCGACATCGAAATAAAAAAGCTTTGCGTTAAATTCCTGAAAAGAGTAATTATATGTGAGATCTTAATGTCTTATTATGATTATTCATAATCGAGAAATAAGCATAGTGATCAATGCAATATCAAGATATATATATATATATATATATATATAGAGAGAGAGAGAGAGAGAGAGAGAAAGAGACAGAGAAAAGATAGAATACAATAATTGTTTAACGTACATTAGGCACAAGAATACTTATATTCATGAAATCATTGGTTAATCATTGGTTCAACAAAATAAACAGTTTTGAATCGTTAATCGATCAATTTTTTTACTTTTCTTCACGAAAACCGTTTTGAACGTTTTCGTTTTTTGGCTGAGCGTTTTAGTTTTTGGCGGGGGTTTTAGTATTTGTGCTTTTGACGGTTTTTGTTTTTGCCTTTGAGCGTGTCGCGTAACTATCATACGTTAAGCAATTATTGTACAGTAACCTCACCCTATATATATATGATTCCATATAAAGATCCAAGAAATGGATCATGAACATCTTAAAGTTTACCTTATCAAGCCAAATCTCATCTGTATCCAGAATCCAACCTTCGACGATGAGCTGATTACTTTGTAGAAAATGCAGGCCACGAGCAACTCCTACGGCTATTTTAACCCTCGTCATAAAGGGAATGGTTTCAATTCCTATAGCCAAGAAAGAATATATATACATTACTCTCTCAAATGATATTGTTTTCAAATTGAAAATTTTGATAAGTTAAAAGTAAATATACCTTCTTGCAAGTAATCTTTTAAGCTTCTTTTCTCCATGAACTCGTGTACAAGGTATAACGTTTCGCCTTCTAAACAATATCCTAAGAAGCTATGAAGGTTGGGATGACAGAATTTACTCAATTGATGTATATCCTCCTACATTAAATAGAAAAATCTAGTTAATCAGGATGCAAATGCAAAAAAGGCACTGAACTGTATAACGTGACATATCATTAGTTTGCTAGGTTCATATTTAATGTTATGAAAGAAAAATCGTGTATTGGGTTTTTATTAATCCCAACTATCATCATTTGGTAGCTGTCGGTCCCAACTAACAAATTGGTTGATAACAATCCCACATTTTATCATATTTGTTCCAACAGTCCACGACTAACACTAACGCCGTTAGTTACAAGTCGTCTAGAACAACAATTTTGGCCGGATAACTCACTTTTTTCCCGGAAAACTCAACATTTTCGTCCAAAACATCTTTGTAACCTTAGATCGGACCTTTAGGAACCTTTTTCTAGTAAAAGTCTCAGTTATTGAGGTCGACGGAACCCTAGAACCATCGTCGGAATCGGTTGGTGGTGCTCAAGTGGTGGTGGTTGGTTGGTTGTGAGTCGGTTCGTGGTGATGGTGGTGTTCAGGTTGCGTTTCCTAGCAAAAAACGTGAGTTTTCTGGTCAAAAGCGTTTTTCCAGCGACTTACAACTAATTGCGTTAGCATTTTAATAGTCGTGAACCGTTGGGAACAAATATGATAAAAGGTGGGATCGTTCAGCCAATTCGTTAGTTGGGACAGGCAACGACCAAAAGACGAGAGTTGAGATTAATAAAAACCAATACACCAAGAGAAAAGAGTTTATTGTTTACCTTGGGTCTACGGTGGAATGACGTCACCATGATGGCCGATCCAAAGCCAGCCTCAGAGGAGGAATGTGACTTCTTATCGATCCACCCTTTGTATACCCAACCTCGTCGGTCACTTATCGTTGCATTTTGGAAATTTTGTGTAGCATATTTCAGTTCATCATATGAGAATATTTTGAAAGACTTGGCATGCATTTGCTTGTAATCATGAAGCATTTCATTGTTGAGTTTGTCGCCATCGCTATCCTCTGCAGGCGTTAAATGGTCTTATTATAAAAACAGAAGCAGATATATGAACACCAAAAAACAAGTTTGTACCGGTAATTTCTTTTTTTCTAGGAAACATATAGCTTGGCATCTTCCAAGTGAATCCAAATAGCCCTGCTGGCTTTGCGCACCTCTCGAACTTCTCTTGTAACGCCAGTGAAAGCTGGAGTGCGACGACTACCTCAGACATTGTCGGCCGTTCTTTTGGATCACTATGCAAACAACGGTACCCAATTTGGACAAACTCCTTCAAGCTTTTAGAAGATAATGTACCTCTTATTTCATAATCAACAATTTGATCCACTTTTCTTTCTTTAACGCAGTTTTGAGCCCACCGTGCCAAACTCAAATCTTCGTCACCATCTGGGAGAACTGCGTGTCTCCCAGATAGCAATTCAAACAATACCACTCCATACGCAAAAACATCCGTCTTTCTTGTGAATTTACCCGTCATAAAAATCTCCGGATCCATATACCCAAAAGTCCCTTTAATGCCAGTGTGGACGTAAGTAGACGATTGATTTATCTGACATAGTTTGGCCAGCCCAAAATCCGATATCTTGGCCGCCCAATCCTCATCAAGAAGAATATTCGAGCTTTTCACATCACGGTGTATGATTCCACGCTGGGTGCCTACACCCGTGTGGAGATAGTCCAATCCACGTGCGGCTCCTATGCCTATCCGGAGTCTTTGTATCCAAGACAAAGGTGTACTACTATTATGCAAATGATGATAAAGTGTTCCATTGGGCATGTACTCATAAACAATAATCATTTCTTTGTCGTCATCACAACAACCAAGGAGAGACACCAAATGCGCGTGCCTTAACTTAGAAAGCACCTCGATTTCGGCTCTGAACTCAGGTGCTCCTTGATCGGACATGGAATCTAAACGTTTAATGGCAACACTGGTGATAATATTAATATCTCTCTCACCATAGATATGACCTTTGTAAACTTTCCCAAAACCACCATGCCCGATCACCAATTCATCGTCGAAGTTTTTCGTTGCGGATTGAATGTCGGCTAGAGGGTAGATATGACATGGTTGCTCTGAAGTTAAAGCCATTGTGATCTTGTCAACTATCTGGTTATGAACTCGTATTCTTGTTTTAATATGAAGTTGTTAAAATATTGTAAGGAAAGTAAACGCATTATACTGTAGTAAAGTCGTTGCTAATTAAATAAATGCTTATAATCCATCTACTTTAATTGACTAGTTCAAAATAGTTTAAAAGAACAAATATTCAACGTTAAAGCCTCAATTAGTTAAAATACTGAACTTGACAATGAAGGATTGCGAGGTTGTCAGTTCAGATCTCAAGCTTACCCGAGTTTTTCGTCCCATCGGGTGTTACGCTAGATAGTTATTGTGATTGTAGCGACACAACGACTGTCAAGTGACAGCCGAGGGTATGGTTTCAGGAGGAACGCACAAGCCAAAGTCTGAAGCCAGCGTGGGTCCGGTTAAGACGACATAGTTTGGCCAGAGTAAGACAACGGAGCTCTCCAAATTAAAGATTGTGATGACGTAAACACAAAAAAAATTGTCGTTCAAAAAAAAGTACTTTGAACATACCGAGCCTATTGTTTTTATAAAGCCCTTGGAGGAATGAATCATGTTAAGGGATAAATTAAGGAAAGAACATATTTTGCTAATAGAAAGCATAAATTAAAGAAGACGACTTAAATAGTATCCCACAATGATTAGGAATCACATCATTCATTGCCTCATAAAGCAACATGGATTCAATTATATTAGCTTAAGCTAAATTAGCGTCCCACGCTTACTTGGTGCGCAATGTGAGCTAGACCCTTTTTATGTGGTTGATATTTGGTGTGCACTTGTACCTAAAAAAATCACACATAAATCTCATCCGGATCACCTGCTTTCAAGAGTTCAAAATAGATATTCACGGCACAAAGACTGCTGTCGTATATGTTTGTCTGGCTTTACATACATATCCTAGTAAAATTGCAATTAGTTGCACCAATTGTAATTTTCATCTACACCCAGAGTGTGCTTTGCTATTACCACATTACTCACAAATATGACAAGCACCCCATGGATTTAAGTTAACTTTCAATTGAAAACCACGAGGGTGATTACTTTTGTGAAGTTTGCGAGGAGGAACTTAATCCTAACGGTTCTTTCTATCATTGTTACGATTGTGTCCAGTCTATACATTCAACTTGTGTTCCCTTAGTACCTCAAAGCAAAGCATTCATCTATGGCATAAGTGGAGTTGAGGCTGAATTTCCGAATATAAAGTTTGGAAGCATTCATCAGACTAAACAGCACCCGCACCCGCACCCTCTTCAATTTCTCAAATGGACAATGAATTCCGTTGATTGCAGCAAGTGCCGTACCAGTTTGTGGGGCAGAATGATCTTAAAGTTTCTGGAATGTAAGTTCGAAATTCACAAAGAATGTGATCGCTGAAAATTTCGGTTCTTTACTGTATGTTTGATTAAAGCATTGTATATGTTGCATACATTTAAGCTAATAAACAAATATAAGCTTGATTCACTCAAATATAAGCTACTAATGACATGTTCAAACTCTTGATGTGAAGGATTACTTATCATGTCTTACGATATCCAAATCCCAGTCGAAAAAAATGCTAATTGCCGAACAAAACATCAAAAATAAGACATAGAGCAACATATGCTAGAAAACTCGAAAAATAAAGCAAACTAAACGGATGAAAACGATAGACTAATTGAGGGACAAATCACCTTCTTCGTTGTGATGAATCTAGAACAACTTGAACAAAAGGCCTCCATGGGTGGCAAAGAAGGGTGCAAACACCAAAGATTCAACAGCCATGAGCTTGATCAGGATGTTTAGTGACGGTCCGGAAGTGTCCTTTAAAGGATCCCCGACTGTGTCTCCGATCACAGCCGCTTTGTGTGCGTCTGACCCTTTTGGTCCAAGTGATCTTGCATGCTCAGAAACACCAGCCTAACATTACAATAAAAATAAGTAATTAATTATTAATAAAAGTGAAAGATTTAAAAGAGTGTATAAATAAGAAAGAAGAGATGTTCATTGTACCTCGATGTATTTCTTAGCGTTGTCCCAAGCACCGCCGGTGTTTGATGCAGAGATAGCAATCTGCATCATGTTATAGTAGTTAGAAACTTGGCAATTTCTGACATGACACAAAAATACTCAGCTTTGGCTTGTCCTGTCTAACCTGTTTAATAACCGAGTCCCGTTTGGGTTAACCTATTTAATTAAGCGAGTTGTGTTTGATTTGGCCTGTTTAGTTAAACGGGTCGTCTATGGTTTGGACTGTTTAACTAAACATGTCGTGTTTAGTTTGGCCAGCTAATTAAACAAGCTGCATTCGGTTTTTTTAAAACAAGTCGTGTTCGGTTTAACCTGTTTAATGATACGGGTCATGTTCGCTTTACCTGTTTAATTAAACGAATCGTGATATTTGACATGTTTAACTAAACAGGTTAACAATTTCATAACAACCCACCAACTCAACTAACATGTGTACAACTTGATTATTATCCGCCAACCGTTTTGGATAAATGGGTCAAACAGGGTGTGTTTGGGACTTTGGGTTACTGTTTTTAACACAAATAATTATACGTATCATGTTCGAGTTGAACAATTTAACATTTTAACCCACCAACCCAATACATTAAACCAGAACAGGTTCTAACGGGTCAGACTAGTAATTATATTAACATTACCTGCACACCAGAAACAAGAGATCCAGCAAGAACACCCGAAAGTGTTTCAACACCGAAGAAAATCCCAACAATGAGGGGAGTCAGCATGACAAGAGCACCAGGCGGGATCATCTCTTTAATCGAGGCATCGGTTGATATTTTAACACAAGTAGCATAATCAGGCTTAGCAGTTCCTTCCATGAGGCCCGGGATGATGTTGAATTGCCTACGGACCTCTTCAACCATTTTAAGTGCTGCTTTACCCACACTTTTCATTGTCATGGCTGAAAACCAGTATGGAAGCATGGCACCCACGAGCAAACCGATGAACACTTTGGGGGTCAATACGTCTACAGTTGTAATTTCGGCCCGGCTCACAAACGCACCAAATAGAGCCAAGGACACAAGTGCCGCTGAACCAATTGCAAAACCCTTGCCAATTGCTGCAGTGGTGTTTCCGGCAGCATCAAGGGCATCGGTCCTCTCACGAATTCTATGGCTCATTCCAGCCATTTCAGCAATGCCACCAGCATTGTCACTAATGGGACCATACGCATCGATGGCTAAACCAGTGGCTATGGTGCTCAGCATCCCAAGAGCCGCCACAGCAACGCCATACATAGCCGCAAAGCTAAAACTAACAAAAATACTTATTGCGATTGCAAAAATCGGGATGATACATGATTTGTATCCCAAAGCAAGACCAAATATGACATTTGTAGCAGCTCCGGTTCGGCATGAGTCAGCAACATCTTGCACAGGGCTAAGAGAAACATTCAAGTTAGTCAACATACAGTATTTGACTTATTATTTTTAAACAGTTTTGACGCCAAAAGACGGACTTTCTAAAGAAGAAAAACTAGTACCTGTAAGCATTGCTAGTGAAGTACTCGGTTACAAATCCAATAATAAGACCAGCCCATAAACCAACACCAACACACAAGAACAATTGCCTGGATCATATTACAAAAGTGTAAGGTTTCAGGACAATTTTTTCCCAATATTGAAAAAGTAAACACATTGAACATACCAGTTTTTAACTACTTTCTGGGCTCCAAAATTGAAGATGGTGAAGCTAGAAGGAAGAGCAATCCAACTAACAATGGCTATACCAATAGTCATCAAAAAAGTTGAAATAATGAGTTGGTTTTTCAAAGACGGCTCGATTTGCTTAACGGTTTTGACTTCAAAGAAGTCAGTGGCAAACAAGGTGGTGATCAAGCAGACAATGATGCCAACAGAGCTTATGATTAGTGGGTACATCATCGAGGTGAAATCATGTGTGTTTCCGAACGAGGAAATTGAAGCAACAACAAGTGCTGCACATGATGACTCAGCATATGACCCGAAAAGATCTGATCCCATACCAGCAATATCCCCAACATTGTCACCAACATTATCAGCAATAACCTGCAACATTTTGACATTTAATTGATAAGTTTACCCAAAAACACAGATGTAAACTTTGTTTCCTGCTGGAAACGCTCTTGTTTAGTCTCAAGCGAGCACAAAAAAGTTGATTAAACGAACGAACACGAACAACAGTTTTTGTTCAATTTGTTAAACGAACGAACATGAACAAGTGTCCCAGTCTTTCATTTATGTTCATGAATGCTCGTTTGTTTATGTTCATTTATGTTTGTTAGTAGACGTTTGTTAGGTCCGTTCGTGTATATAATCATATAAATCTGTTAAGCCAATTAACATTTAGTCTAATTTTGTAAAAACTAAAATATCACCCATTACAATTTAGTTTAGTTTTATCAACTTTTTAGGCTCAACAAATTGATACTCACATTTACTTTTAATTGGTGTTCGCTTAATTATGCTCTTTCATCTAAGTTCAGTTATGTTTCATTCGATTACGTTTATGAACCGTCCATTTATACTCAGTGAACAAACATTAACGAACACGACAGATACATTTTCTAAACGAACGAACACGATTAAGAAACTTTACCGCTGGATTTCTGGGGTCATCTTCAGGGATGTTTCTTTCAACTTTGCCAACAAGATCAGCACCAACATCAGCAGCTTTTGTGTATATACCACCACCAACTCTACCAAAAAGGGCCATTGATGATCCACCGAGTCCATAACCGGTTATGGACTCAAAAAGACCTTCCCAATCATCACCATAATAAATCTTGAAAAGATTAATAGTAATATACAATACAAGAAGACCATTTGCAGCAAGGAGAAAACCCATAACTGCCCCTGATCGGAATGCAACAATAAACGCCTTGCTGACACCCTTTCGTGCCTCAAGGGTAGTTCTGGCATTTGCATATGTGGCAATCTTCATTCCAAGAAAGCCAGATACAACTGATGTGATGGCACCGAGCAAGAATGACACTGTGCTGAAAACAGCTGTCATTAGAGCCGGTTTGCACATCTTGGTGGTGTCGTATGTGCATACTTTGCTGCTTGTGCTAAATCCCTCAACCGATCCGAGGAATACAAAGATTAGGATAGCGAAAATGACCATAAAGACCCCGACATATTGGTATTCAGTGAACAGGAATGATGTTGCTCCTGCGATTTGAAAAGAAATTTTGATTAATTGCTTGAATTTACACCTAAAAACACATCAAGACAATTTACCATATGTCTTGAATATAAACGATTATTGTCAGTATAATTGATCATTACAATACAAATTATATTCAACCTGAACCAACCATACTGACAGACAAGTTTCTTGTTTTAATTTACAATTACAATTTAACCTACATTTTCAAAAAAAAAAAATATGATAAATCTGCTTGAATTTCCAAAAACACATCAACATAATATACCATATTTCTATGTCTTGAAAATAAACTGATTATTATAAGAATAACTGATAATTATTTGTATGACTGAGTTTAACACTTTTAACAATTATATTTACTGGTCCCAGCACAGTGACAGACAACTGTGAACTGTCTTGTTTTATTTACAACTTAACCTACATTTTGGGCATATTTTGTTTTCTACTGTAAGAACAAATCAAGGATAAAATGGTCCACACTCCAGAAAAGGCATTATCTACACCAGCAAATCAACTAGATCTATGAACATCAGAATCAGATGCAATCGCATTTGCATCATATAAAATATTGCCATATTGTCCAAGATCCAGTTAGCATATTATAAAAAATATGTCACCGACAACCAGCAAGATCCCACCAACTGTGATTAAACAACATTAAATCGAAACTAATTATTTTTTTATTAAGGGGAATTAAAGTCTGGAAATTAAAACAGACCCTACCAACACTAAAATATATAAAATATGCATATTTTTAAGAAATGGAAAGGTAGATCTCAATTTTCACAAACTTTAACCTGACATTACAATTATAAAATTAAAATCCCAAGCATGTTTGGGATTGAGTTTGAAAAATGCTTATTGTCTTTTTCAAAAAGTCATTTTGAAAAGCCAGGATTTGGGGCTTTTGAAAAGCTGTTTTTTAACTCTTTCAAAAAGCTAATATTAAAAATACTTGTTGTGATTGTCAAACACATTTTAACTTATTGGCTTTTTGAAAACACCAAAAAGCCAATAAGCATTTTTCAAACTCAATCCCAAGCATTAAACATCAATAAACTGTAAATCAGAAAAAGAGAAATCAAAACAACTTAATGTATGAAATTATAAGGTTTGAGTTTTCCAAACATTCATATTAATAAACAAAATTCATCTAAAATGTATGAAATTAATATTAAAAACATTGATTAAACATCAATAAACCGTAAATCAGAAATTAAATAACATTAATATGAGTTTTCCAGAAATTAATAAACAAAATTCATGTAAAATAATGAAATTAAACACTAATTAAACTTCAATAAACTGTAAATCAAAAATTAAACGCTAATTAAACATCAATAAAGTGTAAATCAGAAATTAAACATCAATAAAGTGTAAATCAGAAATTAAACACTAATTAAACATCAATAAAATGTGAATCAGAAATTAAACACTAATTAAACATCAAATAAAGTGTAAATCAGAGATTAAACAGCGTAACTATCAGATTTGGGTTTTCCAGATATTAATAAACAAAATTCACGAAAAATTAAACACTAAATTATGAAAATAAACACTAATTAAGCATCAGTCCACTGTAAAACAGAGCTTAAACAACCTAACCATCAGATTTATGAAATTAATCAGTGTAATTATCAGATTTGAGCTTACCAGACACTAATAAACAAAATTCACGTAAGATTAAACACTAATTCACGAAATTAAACACTATTTAAGCATGAATCCACTGTAAAACAGAGCTTAGACAACCTAACCATCAGATTTATAAAATTAAACACTAATTAAGCATCACTAAACCGTACATCACAAATATAACTATCAGATTTACAAAATTAAACGCCAATTAAGCATCACTAAACCGTACATCACAAATATAACTATCAGATTTACGACATTAAACGCCAATTAAGCATCAATACACTGTAAAACAGAGCTTAAACAACCTAACCACCAGATTTATGAAATTAAACAACGTAATTATCAGATTTGAGCATTCCAGACACTAATAAACAAAATTCACGTAAAATTAAACAACAATTTACGAAATTAACCTTCGGAAATAGCGTTCTGAATCTCAGCACACTTCTGGACAACCGTATGATCATTAACACCTTCCTCTTCTTCAATCAACGCCTCCGTGTATCCATTCTTCCCGTCAGCACCTGGCTTCTCCGGCGAAAGCTTGACTTGCGACACAAGGTACCACTGGAACAACGAGAACGCGATTCCGATCACCGCACAGATCGGGATTATCAGTTCGGTTCCGAGATCTGAGAGGATTGTTGTAGTCGTCATCTCTGACGACGTCGTTTCGATGGAGTAATAATAATAATAATAATGATAATAATATTATTATTGTGAGAGGAATGGATCTCGGAGGTTATGGTGGATGGATGGAGAGTGAAGGTGTGAGGTGATAAATAGAAGATGATAAGTTGTTACAGAGTGGAAAGTGTTGTGTGTAGAGAGGTGTGGCTGTTGGAGATGTGTTTTGTGGAGTGAGGGTTGTGTTTTGGATGGTGGTTAGTGGTTTTAGATCTGGAAGACAGAAAATTGATTAGTCACGTAGATGATGTTCCATAGTGTGGAGATTAGTTTGAGGCCCGTGTATTACACGGGTAATAAGTGAAAATTTTATGCTTTAATTATTAAGTGAAATATACTTAACAATATGATCATATATTTTATATAATTACAATTTACATTAAAGTTACAGAAATTACATAACTAAGATTACACAAATATGTTACAAATAAGTAAAACAGTCCTTATACGCTACATTTGTGATTTTATTGGTTGGTATACATTGTTTATCACAAATCAAATCTTTAATCCATGTCCGCTTATAACTCTTGATAAGGTAACATATAGGTATGTTTATAACTCATGATATAACCACGTATAATTGTTCTTGTGATAAATAATATTCTTCAAGTACATATCAACCCTCAATAAATGATAATATATGAACACACAAAAAAAATATTTCTACACATAAAATATCATGCCTCTTAATTAATTAATATATATAATGTCATTTGAGATCATGTGCTCATGTTTATCCCAAACATGATTATCTAAAAACCAGATTACCTGAACTTTGATGATATAGTCATCCTTATAGAATTTGAAATTGATTGATCATTATAAATTTGGTGTTATTAATATTCTGTGTATGACAAATATTTACATGATTTTATATTTTACAATTAACATTTGTATAATCAAGCAACATACAAAACCGGGAATTAAAATATAATAATTTTTTTTTCATTTTATATAAATGGAAAATGACAAAGATATACTAACCTTAAAGTCATGTTCGAAGAAAAGTGACTATTCTTAATTAGTAGAATAATAGAAGATTTAAAGTTTCATAAAGTGAATGTAGTGATTCTTATTTATGAGAGATGAAAGTATTTGATACGGAATGTTTAAATTTTGAATACTAATGCTCTGTTATTCGTTAATACTATGAGAGTTGTTGGAATATTTAATTAATCGATATATATATTTTAAAAACTTATAGGAAAAAAAAGCAAAGATTTCGGATTTGTTGGAAGCATGGTAAATGACTTTTAACAAGATTAACTATTTTTTTGTAAATTAATATGAAAATATATGTTCTGAAGCATTTTGGTATGAATTATAAATAAAATATTGAAAATTAAATATTGCTTTTTTACTGCTAAAACTCTTTATACTACAAAAAAAATCATATAAATAAATGACATATACTTCATATAGTAAATCCGTATACCTACAAATTATAAATATATAATTCAACTTCAATAATTTAATGCTAAACCTCAAGAGTCCAAGATATATAATATGTATTCTCTATGTTTGCAATATTTATACAAAACGTTTGGAGAAAATTAAGAAAATATCGGTACCAAAAACTTAAACTCTGGTACTGATTTGGTATTGACGGTATCAAATCGATATCTGTGTCGAAAACGCTCGCCCTATTATATGGTATACACATTTTAAGATAATATAAATTTTCGTTGTGACGTTATATGTTTTACCTTTTTTTTAAAAAAAAAAAGAAAGAAAATATTAACTTATGATTACGGATGTGAATAAAAAAGGCGATGCCATGGGAGGTGTAATATGAGAAGTCGGATCGATGTGTGTGAGGTAGAAGTTCGATTGTACACCCTTATACCACTATGAACTTGTCTCTACGTATTAAAAAAGATTTTTTTTTAAACGACAGATGATCTCATGTGTAAACTTATCGTTTTTTAGGGTCATGACTAAAGTCGACTTCTCGATTGTCGTGAGGCCTTACCTACGCGGGAACCATATGGGATCCGTAAACTCTCGTCTCTTGTTGGGTTCAAACATGGGATTAAAGTCTGATTCGTATCTTCACCCAGATGCCCATGGAAAAGACCCATGTGGCAATCGAACCTATATCTTTATTGGGGAGGACAGTCCAACTAACCATTGGAGTATTTGTAGTGGGCGACAAAAGGGCGATTTCAAGGAGGAACACCGCCCCAATGATAAGAGGGGCGAAGGGATTTTGTCGCCGGTGGATGTGTGGCTTTGTATTAATATTTTATTATTATGTGACACACACACACACATATATATATATATTGGGCTACAAAAACCACCACACCCCTAAAATAAAAACCACTCTTTGCTGACTAGACGTCAAATGTCACAAATCGCCCCATAGCCTTATATACCAAATTCACGTAAACCCTCACCCCATATTGGGTTCAAACCCTGGATTAAAGCTCTGATCCGTCAATTCATTCAGATATCAATAAAAAGTTATTGTCGTGTAAAAGTCGTGAGAGAAGTTAATGTAAACAGTTTGTATAGTGTGGTAGCTTATATACAAAAAAGTCGTTGTTTGAAAAAAAAAACAGAGTAAAGTTTCATGAACAAATTTGTAGCATTATAATATTTATATAATATGCTTATTAAATATGTTATTATTATTATTATATAAATTGGTTGTGGCTCAATGGTAGAGCATTCACTTTACTAGTGAGAGGTAGGAGGTTTAAACCTCACTATCACCAATTTATATGGGAGATATGAGGGATGACCCTGGCTTGCCATGGTTCGAGTCCTAGTCTCACCCGGTTTTACCGGCTCCTCTTTGTCGTGCCATTTGGCGGGCGTGGGGGTCTGGTTTTATCCGGTGAATCCCTCAATAGGTGGACCGCTAGGGGCTCCGTCCATCCGAACTAGTGGCCGGCTCGGGCTACCTTTAGCCAATGGGAACCGCGTACGAAGTATTCAGCGTTACTTAGTTGGCCGTTCAAACAAAAATTATTATTATTATTATTATTATTATTATTATTATTGGATCTCGGAATTTATTGTGGTGAATGAAGGTGTGTGGTGTTGATTGTTGAAGTGTGGGAATTGCTAAGGGTGTGGAGTTGATGATAAGTTTTTGCAGTGTGGGAATTGCTAAGGGCAGAGTGTTTAATGCATGTGAACATGTGTTTTGTTGATTGATGCTTGTATTTTGGTTGGTGGGTGATGGTTATGAATCTGGAAAAGAGGGTGGGCCTACCGTAACATAAAGTATCATAAAATGAAGAAATAGAGCGTTAATTGAAATCTTTATAGAATTTTTCTAAAGAAAATTCACATGATAAACAGTTAAAATAATTATTATATTTTTTTAACGGCATATGTAATATATTAGTGGTCGGAAGAACGATAACTTTGTTTTCAGTAAGACCAGGTTAATTATTCAAAAGGAGTTACAACGCAATATGTTTCCCGCTATTATAGCTCTCTATCGTAATTGGATTATTTTTGTTATATTAAAAAATATATTGAAGATAATATTTTAATTGTTTGAATAAAGATAATAAATGAAACAATAAAGATAATTGAATAAATTATGGGTAAATATGCCATACATTTATTCAACATAATGATCATAAATATTTGAGTTAGATTAAAATAGCAATTATAATCGATTGATCGTTGATTCTATATAAAAACTCTTAACATGACATGTCATCTTCTTTCCGTCGTAAGTTAGCTTAGCAAGCATTTACTAACAACATTTTGCGTTGGACACATTGCTAACGATTAAATAGCCACTTGAATATATTTTAGGCTAACAATATTGCATTATATTATTAAGTTAATCGTTACATATTAATAGTTACACCAATTTCAATTTAGCAAACTTTGAAAACGTGTGAACATCAATAACATGTTTTGACATAATGTTTAAAATGTGCACAACATTAAAAGCTTTTGGTAATTGGATTTGAGTGTAAGAGTGTCGTTAATGTAAATGAATAATTAACGATGACTTTATTGTATTTAGTTTACCGCGCTCTTCAAATTTAGATATATTATTTGAGTTTTTTAAACAACTTTTGAATATAAGACTTAGACTTCTCGCATAAAATCTTAAAATAAAATTGATATTAAATATTTAGTCGTTCAAAAAAAAAAAGAGTCTTATATCACCTGTTATTATAGAAACTTGTAGTTTGTCATGTACTTCTTTTTGTTTTTGTTGTGTGCAAACTATAAAGTTTACAACTAATAACAAGAGTATATTTATTATATTTGTATTACCTGAATATATGTAAATTTCCAATAATTTAAATAAAAAAGTTGTTTCAATTAAAAATAAAAAATCCTCGAGCGCAGATATTTCAACTTAAATAAAGGTGAATATAAATAATAATTGTTCCAAGTTTTCGAGGTAGAGAAATAGCATTATAGCATATTCGGAAAGGTGTTGGTTGGGAGGTGATTAAATCGGAATATTATTTTTTTTACTTACTTCAGCATTCTTATGTAAATTTTCAAACACTCGGATCATCCTAGCAAATAGATCGCTATTCTGTTCGAATAATAAAATGTGATGACCCAACCCACTGACTAAGGAAGAAACCCATAACTAAGAAAATCACATTACTTAACCCGAAAGAAACTACTCCAAACGAGACTTAAACTCACAACCTCTCATAAGGAAAATCATGGGGTTGATATTAGACCAATTGGTCTTCAGTAAATACGTAACAATTCATAACGGTTGTTGAAACATTAAATATGTGTACATATTGGTTGTGTGTGTGCGCATATTAATGAGCTAAATAAAACGGGAAAAAGAACAGCTTTTAGAGCTCGAGTTCAACTTTGATATTAGAGCTAGCTCGACTCATGCTGGTTTCTTATTACTTATTTTGTTATTTTATATTGCATGAGTCTAGGGGTGCAAACGAGCCGAGCCCGAGCTAGACCAGGCTCGAGTTCGGCTCGTTTCGAGCTCTATTTCCAAAGCTCGAGCTCGGCTCGTGAGTAGATTTTCAAGCTCGAGCTCGGTTCGTTTACTGTTTATAAGATATTTTTTAAATAATATAATTATTTTTAAATATTTTTTCTATTATAATTTCCTGTATAAAATAATATATATTATTTAGTTATTTTTATTTATTTTTTATAACATGATATATATATATAATATTATATATATATATTAACTAATAATTATTAAATATATATTTTAAAAAATTATATAAATGGCAGACTCGTTTAGGCTCGCGAGCGGCTCGAGCTCGATAAGTGAGGCTCGGGCTCAGGCTCGTTTATTAAACGAGCTTACTTTTAGGCTTGAGCACAGGCTCGATTAAGCTCGGCTCGTTCGAGCTTTTTAACGAGCCGGTCTCGAGTAGCTCGCGAGCAGCTCGGCTCGTTTACACCCCTATGCATGACTAACTATAACAAGATATACTATATGAATAACACATGATATGTCATGACCACTTCATTAATATTTGTTTCATGTGTGACCATAACATGTGATAATGAGACGGAGTTTAATGTAAACTAGTGTCTAGAACCCCGCAACTATTTGTTTCATGTGTGACCATAACATGTGATAATGAGACGGAGTTTAATGTAAACTAGTGTCTAGAACCCCCGCAACGTGAAACCATTACCGAAACTCAGATCTTGGTGAAACTGCGCAACTGCAGGGGTTGTGAAACCCGAAACTCAGATCTTGGTGAACCTGCGTATTGTGATTGGTTTGCATCTATACAATTGAATATGTTCTTTATGCAGTGTATTGCTCTTTTTCAGATTCATTTTACAGTCTTGTCGCGAACATGATATTATAAAACATTTGTAAGCACCCCAATCATACCAATGACTCCATAATACAAACAAACATTAATGAAATGAGAGAAAACAAACTTGTTTAACAATTGCAAGTTTTTGTGTAATACAACAGCAAAGTTGCTAACTAAACAAATATTTACAATATACCAAATATTACTACATCCTAGTACTTGCTGTTGCATTGGGCAATATGTTAAAGCATGCTGCACGAAACCTCAAGTATCGCATTCATATCTTCTTTCTCAGCATTCATTAACATTTCTACAACCTGTAGGGGTATGGTACTAAACCCGGCTTACGACCTTAATTTATTATGTCTGGCTTATTTTATTATATGGACTAATACAATATTATTGGGCTGAGGGGGTTTTGTGGAGGTAACCCTAACTGGGCTAGGCCCATTAGGGTACCATGATGGTGGCCATGAGGCTCCCTATATAAGGAGGTCTCCACCTCCTTATTAAGGGTTGTTGTTCTCAATAAGAGCCACCACAATAACCATTTTTGTGTCTGTAAACAAGAGATCCTCGAGATTTCTTAGCAGTCACCTCCACACCCCCAAAAACCATTGCAGATCTAAGCGGAGAAGACGATCCGAGATTTGCTTAGATCTCAAGCTACCGGAGAAGAAGATCGAGTCGTGGTTCATTCATCTCGAAGACCGGGGAACATCATCATGGATCAGGTCAGATTCATTTCTTCACAACCCAATTAAGAAAATAAGCAAATTGCTACTAAATATTAAGATTAAAATCAAATATCAAAATCCTTACCTATTTCATTTGATTTCTTTTCTACTAAATCAAACGTTTTATTAAGCTTCTCATGTTATGAAGAAAGCCTCCCTTCAAAATCTTGAAACCATTTCACACGCAATCCAAGTTTTTTTAATACATTCCATCACTTAGTGTTGTCGGGTCGGACCCATGCATCTGGATCTAGACAACCATTAACAACTGAAAAAGCTTGCGAAGACTCATTAACAACCCAAAAAGCTAGTGGTGGAGTAACCGGTGTTTTACAGTTTACCACTGTTTGTCGTTTCCGAAAAGTCACACTTAAAACACTAATCAGAAACTTTTATGCTAATTGATTCGACTTTACCATCAAATGGCATCCATAAACGTATTAGGCATTATACAAATACGAATTTTAAGATACATTACAAACGCAATAAAACCAAAATAACAGTTGCTATTATTAAATTTGGGCACCAAAAAATCAAAATCAATTTAATCAAATATTTCAGTTACCTATAGTCGACAACAGCAGGAAGACGAAGGACGACGGTGGAGGTAACAGTAAGTGAAGGCTCCGTTGTATACCAACAACTGATTAAGCATACTTTTTGTTATGAAAGTTGGAAATTAATATGTAATAATTTAAATTAAATTCTTCAATGCGAGTTCAGTATCAAATCAGGAGTCTGGACACTAAGTCTCTTTAAATTCTCGGTTTTTCTTTGAAGTTTATAAAATGATAAGATGAACATACCTATGTAGATTGTTAGTTTTGTGGATGTTAGTGCGATAATGTTTTCCATCAAACAACCTGCATACATAATTAGAAAAGTCATCCAACAAAGCAACACAAAAACATCACATAAACATTTAACTTTGCAAGCATACATAGGAGAGTCAGATTTAACCAACGAAAGCACCTTTTCGACATTCAACTATAATGATACCTTAAAAATTAACATCCCATTCACCTGTTCTTAAAAAAAATTATTGTAAAACCACACATAGCTTCGTTCTTTTTTAGTTTCGTTCGTTTTTCAAATATCACACAAAACGGATAGAATGTATATTCTAATTTCAAATAAAATACAAACATGGAATTTAAGCAATATAATCCTAATCCGGTTAACACCCGATATAATAAAACAACATATAACAACAAAACTACATATTCGTTAGTTTAAACTAACATAATTGAACTCAGAGTTCGAAAATGTTGGAGAAAAGGAACCTGATTCTTTGCATCCATCAACAACTTCATCCCTTCATTTGTTAATGACATAAACAGGGCCCTAAATAAAACGTTGTGCGAAATCGAACAATAGAGGGAGGTTCTTACATGGACAAATAAGAATCTCTTGATCTTTACTTCGAAACAGATGCGAGAGACAGTGAAAAGGAAGATTAAAAAAAGGTATGTGTATTGTATATTAATGTGGGAATGGATGAAGACACCACGTAGCAGGTACTAACCCAAACCTCTTGTTACAATCATCTATGCACGATGTACTGGTAGGCAAAGCCAATTTTGAAAGAAACAGTAACTATGAGTGTATAACAAAACTTGTAATTTAATATATATAATAAAGTGTGTAATGTGTGGTTTTATAATTGTCATATATTATCAAATGACATTTTGTGAACATTTCATAATGCTGTTTCTAGTGAACATGTGAACTTATACATGTCACGCGTTGTTGTATGACTTATACAATGTATTAAATTTTCAACATCATTTTCAAATGGTTTCTTACATTTATTATTGACATAACTTTTAATTTTGTGCATATTAAAGTTCAGCGGGATACTGGGTATAAAATTTCATAAAAATTGCATGCATTTATAACATTTGTTCAAGTAAAATTAATAAAGTGACACGTAATACATTGTGAGCTTGATTTTTTTGATCGTGTTCAATTTTGAGCTTGATTTTTTTTTATCTAACTTTGATTGAGGTTAGTCTCAGATAAGCTTGAGTCAGGCTCGAGTTCAAGCGCATTGATAAAAGCTTAACATGTTTAAAATAGTTAAGGTTGTTTGCCTACTTGTACTGAATCATTAAAAGACTTGACTGATTAAAATGTAACATTTGAATCATTAAGCATGATTATGAAATTTACCAATAAAGAGACTTAATCAACCATTAAAATGTGTCTTTTTAACTAATCAAACACACCCTATCTCTAACTGATTTAAATGTAGTCTCTTAATAGAAATCATTAAAACACTAAACACTAACATACAAAAACTTGTATCAAAATAATGCTAAACATTTCTTAGCATAATCTAATAAAATTTACAAGTATTTGAAAAAAACAACTAATATAATAAATAATAATGTGCATGTTACCATTAATTCCATGAAAATGACATGAATATTCTTTGGAATCAAATCAAGGCTAAGGAATAACACGAAGAATCTACAATTTCCTGGACATAATAATATAATTTCACTCACCCCTTTAAATAATAAAAACAATATATTTAATTATTTCTCCACCTTTTATTTATGGATATTATACATGAAGTGATGGGCTATTTGCCCTTTTGTTTTCTATTATTCAAAGGTGTACAATTATTGTGTATGGATAATTATGCTATTTACAATTACAGAGGTAGTGTATCAAAAAGAACTAAATACCCTTAAGTATTACCCGCGGGTCATTGAGGAACCTCTCATATATCACCCGCGGGACATTCGGATCACCCGCATATCATGGGAAAGGAAGAACACCCTCGTACCACGTGCGGAAGCATCCTGGCACCCTCAGAAGTCATCCGCAGGACATGACATCTGTCTGCCAAAATGATCAGAAGGCAATACCAACGGGACAGCTGTCAACAACCAACTATACTCTAGAAGAGCGTCCACGATTGTCACGTAAAGAGTACGTGACTTGTTCACCAATGAAAGAAGGACACCTGGCCAGTTTGTTATAACCGTGCACATGGCCAGGGTGCAATTCGTCCTATCATCAGGTGACGCATGTCCAGGTTGTTATACCCTTGCACATGGGACATATAACTCAACCTATCGTAAGAGGACACGCGTCCAGGTAGTTATCAAGATCTTCTAGAAGAGGACAACTGGCCCAATCACCTTCCTACCTCCTTCGGCTATAAATACCTTGTCAACATGCATGAGGTATTCATTCACACTCACTCACTTGTATTCTGACTACACTTAGTCAACTTGACTTCAGTACTTTCTTCACTACGAACGTTACTGATTCTTACGCCGGAGGGTGGTTACAGGAAGATCTCTCACCTTGTCCTTCCTGTAACGAGACTCACGGTGTATGTTTTGCAGGTTCCGGTCATTGAACTTTGGGAAGTTGTGCTCATACTGTGTTAGTAGTTATCGTATTTTACCATGTGAACTCATTGGATCCAGGATCCATAACAGGAGATCGGATCTGTGTTTCTTCAACAATGTTCAAATTTAATAATAAAATCCCAAAAGAACTATAATTTCATTAAGATTAATAAAATGAATGGGCAAAATAAAATGGTAAAAACCTTAAACAATGAAATATGACATATAGTTTAATATTGGGTTATGTTGTACCATATAGCTTTTATAAAGTGATCTTAGCATCTAAACAAACAAAAGCTCAGTTGGCACTTATTCTACTATTCGGATTAACATCTGGATGTTACTCAAGCCAATGCCGAAACCAACATTGTTTCAAAGAAAACACACGGTCACGTCCAGACAATTGATTGTGCGTACGATACGCACTCAGCTATCCAGACAATATTCGACAAAGAGGAAAAGTCACTTTAGTATGCGTTAAATATATCTCAACATATCAACTCTATATAAAATGAGATAATGATTTGTACATGTATTTGAGACATGTATACTCCTTAATAACCACACGACTTGTGTGACGTAATCAGAACAACGTTCGTACTTAGTATAATACTTGTTAATCGTTATTAACGTGCCCACACATGCTATAAATATAAGGACTCGCATGACATGTAAAAACATATCGTTATCTCTCCCCTTTATTATTTACTATCAATCTATCATTATACCTTACATTTGTGCTAAAGTATTTGGGTTAAACTACATATTATATAATTATAAATTATTTAAATTAAAAATAAAATAGTCTATACATTTAGTTAGGTTTTTACAAAGAAATAAAACCAAAATGTTGGTTTTTTCCATTTCGATTATTTTGATTTGTTTTTTCCGGTGTCGTATCATTAATCTCGATTTCATGCACTACCTTACACAACCTCCTTATCAATGACGAAGGCTGCTTAGGGCCCGAGGTGGTGGGCCCAAGCCTCCTGTTTTTTTTACACAGTAGTTTGAATTTGTCTGTTTTCGTCATAAATTTTTTATGCGTAGTGTAAATTTAGACGTTTTCGGCTGAAATTTTTGTATACGTAGTGTAAAATTTAGCCGTTTTCGACCGAAATTTTTTATACGTAGTGTAAAATTTAGCCATTTTCGGCTGACACTTTTTATACGTAGTGTAAATTTAGCTGTTTTCGGCCGAAATTTGAGCCCGCCCCCCTTCATTTGTGAAGTTTTGTATACATTTTGAGTCCCCCAATGTCTTAGTCCAAGCTTCGCCAATGCTCCTTATTACACCAATAGTAAATAATAAACCTGTTTTATACTAAACTAAACAATTTGTATCATTGTATGTATTCTATTGTATTAAGTTGTAGCATGAGGCATATATATGATTATATGCAACCAAAAATGGTTTAAACGGTTTTGGAGTCACAGTCATGATGAAGATGACCGGTTGTCCGATTGGGTGAATCGGGTCGAACTTCTCTTTTCACAGCTGTTTCTGGTAGGACCCACCCCCACCAGTTTGAGTTAAATATTTGGACCTCATGACTTTATTAAAATATTAATATCTTTATTCTAGATCTACCCCAATACCTAGGATCCAATCTCATGTAAAGTTTCGACATTAATGTTTATTATCTCTATTAAGTTGAGTGTTTAACCAAAATGGGTTCCTGTGGTTGTGTTATAATTTTTTTTTGTTTGTCCTTTAAAATAATAATAATTATTATTATTTATTATTTATCAAAATGAGTAGTTTGAAAGTATTTATCAAAATAGTTTTTTTTTTAACTTAACTTCTCACTCATCATCTTATTGAATGAAATATTTTTTTGTTAAAAAAAATAATTCAAGTACATGGAGTCATGGACCAAAATAAAAGCTAAAATATATTTTCTTTTATTTACTTTTCTTCAAAATAATTCAAAAAAAACGGTTTTGAAAATTATTTATTTGAATTAAATTTTTCGTCAGACAATGCATTACTTGAAAACTATTATTTAATTTTTTATGTTTTTTTACAATGTAATTAACATTACAATTTATTATATTTTTTTATAAGTATGATGATATGTGGTTTTTACATCTAATTCAACTAGTCGAACCAATTTAATGACAAGTCCGGTTTTCAAAACATTGATGAAGACAACAATGATGGTAATGGTTGCCAGGTGCTATGGTGATGGCGATGATGGTGATTGTAATGCTTATGCGTGTGGTGGTGGTGACAATGATTGCAATGGTGATGCCTGATTTCGTTGATAATTTTGAAAGGTTGTATTAGGATGAACAATTCAACAAAAAGAACATGGAACTTTTGTATGCTTTTACATGTATAATCATGAATCATATTTATAAATGCAAAATTTGGACTGAATGCTTACAAGTCAATAACTTCAAAGTGTATATAATCAAATCACGCATAATAGAAATTAATAATCATTTAATTTCAATAACTTCGAAGTGTATATAATCAAATCATGCATAATAGAAATTAATAATCATTTAATTTGACTATAAATGACACGCATAAACTACCCTTACACATGTATTAGTGCGTTGTTAATTGTTTGTTCCATCCAATGGTTTGATGACTCGACCTCTCATCGAACTCACTGTCCTTACCAATCCACTGGTTGGAACATTTCAAAAACAGGTGATGCCATAAACAATTTGTAACTAACATCTACATGTATGACTAATTAAAACAAATATTAAAAGTAGTTTCTCTTTGTGTCTGAACTTTTAGTATATAAATTATTAAGCAAGAAGTAGAAAGTTGGAGATTTTGAAAAGAAAAAAAGAAACAAAAATATAAAAAAAAGATTGAAAATCCGGTTCAACCATCATCGACGATTCATCCAATCAGATCAATAACCTATATGGTGTTGGAATAATCTCTGTCTTTTTTACCCTTGAAAAATAATTTATGCTTTATGTGCATTTTAACCAAAAATATTTTATATTTATTTTGACATGTACCCATAAAAGCATATTATTTTAATTTCTAGATCAATGAAGTACCCCCAATAAAAAAACTTACAATAACATGAATGTGACAAAACTTCATTCCACTAGTGAAAAAAAATACCTTTTCATTGTTAAATAATAAATACATATACGCCATCAACAACAATCATGGAGTATGGCCCAACTTTAACCTCTATTGATATAAATTATTATCATCTCAGCAAACTTAAAAAAATAGCATTTAATATATTTAAAATGCTAAAATAAATGAGCTGATAATGTGACACACGCTTTACTATACACAATAATAATAATAATAAATAAATAGAAATAATAATAACTTATGTCAAATTAAAGAAAAGACGCATGTTTTCTTTCTATATTAAGATACAACTTTGTGAATAAATATATTAAAATCTTTAATTTTATAAATATCTCGGGTGGCTGCGACGTACTAGTTACTTTAGTTGAATTCTTTCGCATTTTGAAAATTATTGAATTATTCTATATGAAAGAATTAAAATAAGTTAATTTCAATTCCATATTAAAAATGTTACACACATATCCTCATGTTACTTTGAGAGTTCTTAAATACATAACCAATTTTAAATAGATTTTTGTGTGAACCGTACAAACACGGCTATCATTTTGTTTTAACGATGATATAAAGACAATTATGTAACCATATATTATGTCGTTCCCACAGTTCTTCTACTTAAAACCGAGGTGTGTTAAACTGTTAAACACAGTGTCACACCCAAGTTGAAATAAACCAAAAAATAAACCGAACTTCTCGAAAGCGCGCATAACACTAAACACAAACCCAAACCATGATTTCAAACAGAAATCTTTATTCACCAACTTTCTCCTACCTTCACTAGAGTAACTTCTAAAAGGTCTTAAAAGAGTTCAAACTTCAAAGGTATAAATCTAACCAACACAGTCAAGTTCAAACAAAACATATAAACAAAAAAAAACTAAAACATCTATAATATAGTCTCACAATAACTGCAATCATAGTATCATACCTGGTCCGCTCTCGAACGTTGACCAAAGTCAACACGCTTGTTGCAACTGAAACAAATTGCAAGACTTCTTATTATGCCCTTGCTGCTTGCATTTTGTGCATGTCACTGTCCTCTTTGTTTCCACTTCAGTTTCTTCCCAGTCCATCTTTTCCTTGACTACATCAACTGTTTTCGCGGGTATAGGCGGAAGCACGAGCACACCGTCATCTTCTTCAAGTTTACCCTTTTCACCCTCGTCTTTCGCAATTATCCCCTTTTCACCCTCCACTTTCGCACCTTCGTCATTTTCGTCCCATGTTATCTCAATCTCCATCTTTTCACCCTGCTCATCTACAACTTCTATCTTTTCGCTCTCGTCATTCTCGGTATTCATTTCCGTTACAACGTTTTCACCCTCGATGTTCAAAGCTTGTTCCTTTTCACCCTCGAGAATCAAAGATTGTCCATTTTCACACTCGACATTCAAAGATTGTTCCTTTTCACCCTCAAGATTTAAAAATTGTTCCTTTTCACCCTCAAGATTCAAAGATTGTTCATTTTCACCGTCGACAATCAAAGCTTGTTCCTTTTCACCCTCAAGATTTAAAGCTTGATCCTTTTCACCCTCGAGATTAAAAGCTTGTACCTTTTCACCATCCACTTGCTCAAACTCCGTCTTTTCAATCGGTACTGGATTAATCGGTTCTAAGTAGGTTATACGATAAGCCTCCACGGTGAAGTAATGCGAGCAAAAGTCATACGGGTCTTTACCAGTCAACGCGAAAACCGCAAGCGCGTGGCGACACGGTAGGCCTGTTTCTTTCCACCCTAAACAAGTGCAACTCCAGTTAGCGAGATTCACAACATGAGTCGAATCTTCACGGACCTCAAACAAAGTATCAGACGAAATCAACACTTTTAAACCACACGAGTTAACAATCTCTTCTTGAAGTTGTTTCTCCTTTGATGGAGTAAGTCGCGTTGACCACATGCTTCCATCCAACTTAGCATCATTAACGGCATCAATCATGGTTCGGATGATCGCGTCTATTTTCTGTAAAATGGGTAACTCCTGATAGTCTTCCATTAACTTAGAAAATGACCCGCTGACATCATCGATGATGTAGTTGTACCGTTCGCCTTTAAAAGATGAAGTTGTCCAGTGTTCGGGCTCAATCTGCATGACCCAATCATAAGCCTGTTGTGATATTAGCTTTATCTGTTCGGTTGACTTTTTGAAACCGACAAGACGGACCGCGTGTGCTGCAGCCAAGAAATGGTACGGTAAGAAAGATTTACCATCCCCTTGATACGGGCCCTTCACGTTTCTCTTGAAGCTTTCTAGAAGATGGTAAATTGAGTAACCGACATGAGAACCTTCAAAGATTTCAAGAACCGGCGTTTTCAGATTCTTTTCTCTATCAAACACGAATGTGATCGGTAGTTGTGAGTTAAAGATCACAGCTTTTAACTGTTCCAAGAACCAACGCCAATTATTATCATCTTCAACATCGACTACAGAAAATGCAACCGGGAAAAAGTCGTCATTTCCGTCAATTGCATTAGCTGTAATTAAAACTTCACCATACCTTGAGCACAGAGAAGTAGCTTCTAGAAACAGAAGCGGGCGACAGCTACCTACGAATCCACATAATGACGAGTAAAACGACACAAATAGGGCTTTAAATCGTTTATTCTCGCCGACAACAAGTTTCGAGATGCTACCTGGATTAGTTTCCATAATCTTTTCAGAAAACCATGGTAACTTATTATACGCGTCATTATCAGACCCGTGAAGTTGTTCACGAGAAACCAGTTTTCCGTCAAACCCTTCTGCACGGTTTGACTCGACCCGAGAGTCTTTCAAAAGCCCTGTAGCAATTTCTTTTGGTGTTAAATGTGGCGATTCTTGCAGCTTTTCGTTTATGGTATTAAGCAACCAGTTGTTAGATTCTTTTTCACATGTATGCACGTTCATGGTTTTTATCTTGAACGATTCAGTAGACGGCATCCACACGGCGTTAAACTTCCAAGAACAGTCTTCATCCGCACATACACCAGCCACACGGTTTTTATCATTTTTCTTGAGTCTAAACTCAAAATCATTTGCAATAGCATATCGCTGCAGCGTTTCTTGGAACTCATGTGCATTAGTGAAATGCTGACCAGCGCCAGTAATGGCTGTCTTCCACAAGGAAACTAAAGTTTCAGGTGACACGTCATCATCACACATGTCAAGCGCAGTGGGTCCCACAGCATCTTCATGCTCTTGCTCATTTTTAATAGCTCGAGGACGCCCTCGTTTTTTCCCTGATTTGTTCTCCTCAGGATTACCTAATTTAGCAGCTAACCTACCACTCTTTCTCTGTGATACTTTATTTCCAGAACTACCCTTTGACTTTGACCCTGCAGCATCAGAAACTAAAGTCGGACGACCATTGGCACCAACCTTCCAAGATGGGGTGCGTCTTCGCTTCTTAACACTGTCAGCAGGAGTAGCATCAGCTTGTTTCCTTTTTGCAGACCGACTAGGCGCATAGTCAGAGCTACAATCCGAGTCAACATTCACGTTGACCTGCTCGGATTCACCACTTGAAGAAGACCCCTCTGGCTTACTAGAATCATCCGAATCCGTTTTTTTCTTTTCCTTTTCTTTTTCATTCTTCTTTTTATTTTTTTGAGAAGATGCTTCAGCTTCAGCAGCAGCAATGGACCTACGTGTCCTTCTAGCTGGAGATGTAACAGGACTCTTGACCACCTTATCTTTTTTTTTCACCTTCTTATCTTTCTTGGGGCCCGCTTTGCCTCGTTTTACCTTCTCATCTTTCTTGGTATTCAAGTTATCATTGTTTACCGTCTCATCATTCTCGGTAGGGCTTTGCCTGCATGTATATCACCAATTAAAAAATAAGTACACTTTAGACACATTTCATAATATGAATAAAGTCACATAATATGAATAAGCAAAGTGCTATTGTTATCAATATTAAATAATACTTGTTAATTGGCGTTTCTAGGACAGGACGGATAAAACCGGGAGTTCCCATAACAAAGACTTCTGCTGTAAGTGCATCCCCATGAAAATCAATCATCCTCTTTACATCCTTATCGTTCTTTACGGTAATTAAATTTCGCTTATTTCCCGGTAGGAAATACTTCACAGTCACTGTTTCTTGGTTTAGATTACAAGTTTCAGCCAAAGTTAACTTCAAATCACTGAATGGAGTCTCAGAAGTGACATTTTCTGCATTTGCTTCACCTCCGTTATACGACATGGTTCCGTCATCGTTTGTCACAAACTCACCGCCAGATCGGCAGATTAGTATAAGCTTCCCTTTAGCCATTACACTTTCCTACCAAAAAAACAGCAAGAACCGTTACTTTCATTATTAACCAATCATGTACATGTTATGAGTCTTATGCACGAACAAAACGAAAATAAGATAAAATAGCATCAATACCCTTCCATTTTTGCATATCGTTATCTTGTTTAGATAACTTTACAGAAAAGTATACCAAACAAGTAAAAGAGGTAGATATCAATATAGCGGTATTAATAATTTAATATGATAATCATTCAAGAACTCATTTAAGACAAAATCCACATATAACCTATAAAGAATACCAAAATCATGCCTTTTACACATACATCTCAACTAAAAGATAAACAAGATATTACAAAAAAAGAAAAAAAAATCAGCACAAAAACAAAACCAAGGTGCTAACAAGTCGTGTTTTAAACTACACTCAAACAGAACAAGCTAACACACATAGGCTTGTAAACGAACACGAATGGGGGCATGTTCGTGTTCATTTAACAACACGAACACGAACACGAATAGTTAAACGTGCAGGTTTTCTTGCTCGTCTTCGCTTATGTTTGTTTGTTAACGTACTAAACGAACAGTTCATGAACATCAACGGACACAAACAAACATAAATAAAAAGATATATTCAACATATACGAACATAAAAAGACAATCGTAGACGAACACCATGTTTAATTATCTTGGACGGAATGAGAGAGTCAGAGAGACGAGAGGCCAAAAGCTAATTCCAAAGAATGAAGACGCAAATGAAGTTACATAGTTAAATGGGCCATTCAAACATAAACAATCTAACACAAATGAACGAACGTAAATGAAGGAATGTGTTCATGTCCGTTCGTTTATTAATTAAATAAACAACTTTCCGCCAAACGGTTTACAAAACAGTTCACTCGGTTCATTTATAGGCGTAACCACACAATTAAACACAATCACACCCCATGAGTTCAAATCAAGAAAGTTCAATTAGGCCATCTATCTCAAGTAAAAATTCAATCTTTTAAAATGGAGCATAAACGTAAATGAAGGAGCGTGTTCATGTGCGTTCGTTTATTAAATAAACGAACTTCCCGCCGAACGGTTCGCGAACAGTTTAGTTTACAGGCCTAAACACACAATCACACCACATGAGTTCAAAATCAAGAAAGTTCAATTCGGTCAAAAATTCAATCTTTTTATGTCAATTAGAGTACATAACCAATATCAATACACAATTAACTAAGCCAAACATCAGCATTGTTCAAATAACATCACTTAACAAACTAACCCTAAATTCAAAACCACCCAAAAACCCAATACCCAGTTAAAATCCCATCAACCCACAAACCCAAATCGATAATAAACACAAACAAAACCGAAATTGAAATATTTAACTGATTTAACTCACTTAACAGCTGTGGTTCACCAATTTCGATCAATTGAGCGGTTGAAAATTAGGGTTTTGAAATTGCGATAAAATTGGTGGGTTTTGTAGAGCACAGAGAGGTGATTGATGGGTCGATTGCGAAAATTTGGATGGAATCGAAGAGGAAATTGGAAATTGAAGGGGAATTATGGAATTAGGGCAAAAATTGGGGATGTGAAATTGAAAGTGAAAGAGGAATTGGGATAACGGCCGTTTAATAAGTAGTAGGTGTCTAGTGTTTTAAGAGTTGGGTTAGTTGTCATGTGGTTATAAGTCAGAGTGGTGGGTTTGTAAAATATTATTATTTTGGTTAATATTGGTTTGACTTTGGCATAGGTCCTTTAGTTTTGGATGTGATCCTCCCACACCACCCTCAGATGTCTATACGGCTTGTATAGTCCTATACGGCCGTATAAGGTACGCATGCCTGACAAGGGGACAAAAAACAGCTTTTTGCAGCCTATACGACCGTATAGGCCTATGCGACCGTATATGCATTTAATGGCTCGTATTGCCTTTTGACAAAACCATAAAAGCTATACGGTCGTATAGGGCTATACGACCGTATAGAAAACATTTGCAGAAACATTCAGACTGTCTTAATCGCTGCCGGAAAACGACTATACGGGCCTATACGAGCTGTATAGCTTACCCAGACTATTATTGTAGGAGCATTACCCAGAATTAAAAAAATTAAATTATGATCGGCAATCAAATTGGGGTGTAAAATCTTGACGGCAAAATGGATGGGAACTTGGGTGGATCGTAGATAAGGAGAAGCGTTTAATCAAATAAAATGGAGTAAAAAATGTTTTTGGTTTAATGTAAAGGCTTTTAATCAAAACGACATTTAAGCCTGCTAAGATAAACGAGCCAAACACGACTCGTATAAATCACATATATTGTATATATGGTTATCATTTAAAAAAAAGTGTCTATACGGCCGTATAGGCCTATACGACCCGTATAGGCCTATACGAGGCACTATAAACGATGGCCGACAACCTCATACACAAACTGACACGCTTCGGGTCCTATACAACCGTATAGTCCTATACGAGCCGTATAGGACAAAAAATGGTGTATGAAGATCCAAGGTGGTGTGGGAGGATCCCTTGCCTTAATTTTTTTAAACGGCCAACAAACAGAGAATTGCGTAGGTATTTTGTATATGGTAACTCAATGGTAAAATGTCACCGTTAGCTAGCCCGACCAATCGTACGAAGCTCTTAAGCGTGAAGGTGCAGAAACCGAGTATTTTCAGAGGTCCGGAACCGGGCAGGAACCGGTTTTCGGGTATGATCAACAAAAGTCAACGCCAGGTCGGGAAGAAACCGGTACCGGGTATAGTCTGGTATTTGACCGGGTTTTTCACGTTTTTTTGGGTTTCGGGAAGGGTCCGGGTTTTGAACGGGTATCTCCGAGGGGCATTAAGGAATTAGGGAAAACATTGAGAAAAAAGTGAAACATTTAAGGGTTAACATTGTTTAAGTAGGACATCTTGTGACTTGTGTAGTTGTCCTTAGTTGTAAGGTTTAAAAGTTTATGTGCTAGATTTAAAATTTTAGTGAAGTGCTCAGTTTTAGCCTTTAGGTTTCCAACATTACAAGTTTTTAAAAGAACATATGGGTTTGAATCTTTATTTAAGGAGAAATGTGTGATAATAGAACATTATTTATGAATATATATGTAAGAATGTAAACGTTAGAATCTTTATTTAATGACAAATACGCGGCAATAGACCGTCTTTTATGAATACTTTCATTCGATGTTTATCATTGAGCAATGTTTTTATGCACCCATGATGTAAATGCAATTAAAATTGTCATCGAACAAGACCAGGAGAGTTCACTAATGACGAACACCTATCGGTTAGGTTTAATCAACTGATCACTTGAATCAAATGGTCAATATGATAACAACCTATGTGTACAAAGTAAACCGCATGGACAAGGCAATTGAAATGTTTCTAGACGGGAAAGACACGAAGATGAGATAAAACTTGTTGAAAGATCATGAAACTATGAGACATATTGATATATGTGGTGTTAGGTATAACAACATGATCGAAACAAAGTGTCGTGATGGGAAAACTCAATCTCACTCGCGACAGTTATGTACTTTTAATACTTTCAAGTTTCTAACAGATTCAATATGTTTCGTCCGTTCATGTAAATTCAGTTTCACTTTCAACAATTTTGTTAGAAGGTTCACATGATTGGTTGGTTTTATCTTACTTATCCTGACATGTTTTAACATGATTCATCTGATCTGCTCACGTAAATTCCTAGATTCATCACTTGACGGGAAAGAGAAGGTGCATTTTTACAACAAAACTCTAGAATCTAGATGGGTTCAATTTATAACTAACATTAACAAGAACTTCTTTTCTTAACTTGAACTAGTAATTTACCCGCGCTTTGCGCGGCTTCCAGATATTGAGGTTTTAACTCGACATGAATTCAGTCATTTTTTGTTACATTCACTACACTATCAGAACATAAACAAAAACAAAAAAATATAAAAATCAAAGAGGACTAATGGGGTGATATCGGTCGGTAAAACTCGGGCGTTGGTAAAACCCAAGCGGTGTCGGTCCCGTTCGTTGAGGCGGTAAGTCTATGCATATTTGGTGTGTTTCCGTCATGTTCATTACGCTTTCGGTTACATTTGTTACGGTGACGGAACAAAAACAAACACAAAAACACAAACAATATAAATATTGATGCATGCCAATAAGGTGGTGTCAATCGGTAAAATCAAATATTGGTAAAACCCGAGCAATGTCGGACTTGTTCATTGAAGCGGGTGATTCTACATGATGTTTTGAATTTTCATGATCTTCATTACGGTACCATACCTAAAACAAAAAAATTTGTTCGGTTACGTTGGTTAAGGTATCAAAAGTAAAACAAAAAATATATATAAATTGAGGTGGACTAATGGGGTGACGTTGAGGCGGTTAGTCTACGCGAATTCGATCGGTCCCATCACATTCATTATGGTACCGAACCTAAAACAAAGGAGTTCGGTCTGTTAGCGTTACGTTTTGGTTGGTTCCGTCACATTCATTATGTTACCGAACCTAAAACAAAAGAGTTGTCAATTAACGTTACGTTTGTTATAATACGAAAATAAAAAATAAAAAACAAAAAAACAAAATGGCTGGCTGCGGCGCCAACCATCACATTTACTTATATTAGATAAATCATTATGTTACCGAACCTAAAACAAAAGGGTTATCAATTAACGTTACGTTTGTTATAATACAAAAATATAAAATAAAAAACAAACAAACAAAATGGCTGGCTGCGGCGCCAACCATCACATTTACTTATATTAGATAAATCATTATGTTACCGAACCTAAAACAAAAGAGTTATCAATTAACGTTACGTTTGTTATAATACAAAGATATAAAATAAAAAACAAACAAACAAAATGGCTGGCTGCGGCGCCAACCATCACATTTACTTATTTAAATATTAGATAAATGGGTCTAATTTTTTGTTCTTTATGTTCCTTGAATTAATTTAACCTCAATTGGGTTGCAGTTTAGACCCATATGTAAAATTGTAAATGGGCCATATATTAATCAACTGGAATTTGGATATTATTATATACTATATCTAGCAACAAAAGCCCATGTAGGTCCACTATTTTAGATATTTATTTATATAGGGGTTTATTAAAATGTCAAGTATCATTAACTGTTGAGAGTAACATGTACGGTGTTTCGTTGTTCTAATTACGTGATCATATAGATGACTATGACACAAATGAATGAAAGATGACAGGCTTAATATCAAACACAAATTTAAGAGAAAAATATCAAAATTAAATACTCTTTACATTTATCTCATAAATCATATCATAAATTTTCATGAGCAGTGTACTGTCTATAATAAGCCCCTAGATGAACCACGCGAATACAATTTTATTTTCTGATTTATTTATAATCGTTTAACTTAGCTGACGATATTAACATACAGCGAATACGTAAACGAACAATTATTATCATTTACTAAAGTCTAAACTCTAAAGAAGTAAATTTGTTCATGTCTATTCACTAATATAATAACTAAACACGTGTTCATGTTAATTGGCTTAATTAAGTGAACACAAAATGATATTACTCATGGCTTTGCATATTTAGTTTCAACAATATAAAACCACTATAGACTTATCTTTGTTAAACTTCCTAAACTAAACCAAAATAACTTTGGGAGTTTAAAGTTTTTTCATAATGACTCATGAATAAAAAGTCTTATGTTATACAAAACTTTTTGCTAGTGTATTATTAATATGATATGAAACCCTACTCTGGAATAACATAAACCGTAAAAGCAACATGTCCAGAAAACAAAAAAACTACATTTATCAACAAAATTTACGACAATAGAGGATTAATCGATATGTCTTACAACTTTATGCCTTGATGTCTGTTTATTTCTATTTACAAACGCGACTAGGGACTAGGGGCGTGCAAGTAACCGAAAAAATCGAAAGACTCAAACCGAAACAAAAAACCGACCGTTTGGTTTTATGTTTTTGCGAAAAACTGAACTAACGGTTCGGTTTTGGTTTTGCATGTAATAAAAACCGAAAACACCGAATTTGTAAATTTTTAACTTTTTATTTAAGTAATTAATAAGAATTTAATAAATATGGTAAAATATATAACAGTCTATTTAGTTAACAATTAACAAAATTATATATATCTTATACCCAAATTCATTATTTTTGGAGTGAACTGTGGTTTTCGTCCATGTGGTTTGTCCAAATCTGCAGCTTTAGTGCAATAGTTTCGAATTTGCGATTTTCGTCCCTATGATTTCATTTCATTTGCGATTAAACCCGAATTTATTAACCCAGTTATGTATGGTCCTTAAACCCGTCAGCGTGCCCCTCACGTGAGGGGAAGTTTTGTCATTTTTTCCCCCCAAATACACCCCACCCCTCATGTGAGGGGGCTTGTGAATTAGAAATGGGATTTATTTGGGGAGGAAAAGAACAAACATGCCCCTCACATGAGGGTCACGTTGATGGGTTTAACAACCAGACTCAACGGGGTTAATGAATTCGGGTTTAATTGCAAGTGAAATGAAGCCACGGGGACGAAAATCGCAAATTTAAAACTATTAGACTAAAACCGCAGCTTTGGAAAAACCACAGACACGAAAACCGCAGTTTACTCTTACCTAAAAACTTGAAGCCCAATCGACAAAACTCAAACAGAAAAAAACAAAACCGAATAATTTCAAAAAATCAAGAAACCGAAGTTTTGATTTTCAAAACGGTTTTAGCCCAAAATCGCACCGACGAATGATCAACATTAATGGAATACAATAATAGCGTATTAAAAGCAGTAAGTGGGACCGGTGTACATAATTGATAATAACACCTACTTTTATGCTAATTTAAGCCACATAATCATGAATATTCCTGCTAACTTACGCATCCAGCTGCAGCAGCAGAATCTTCAACGAATCAACCTACTGTTGATCTCTCCATTGAATCTGAGGTCAGTTAGTACGTTTTAAACTCCGTTAATTTAATCAGTAACTGTTTCTGTTTACGAATTAGATTAAATGAAATTATTAGTTAGTCAGTTAATTAGTTAGTTAGTTAGTTAGTTATATCGCATTGATCATATGCGAATTGATGATTTGATTAGATAAACGGACCTTATTGTTTCAGCTTCATCGATTATTAATATATTATAATTTATAATACATGTTGTTATATAACTTATATGTAATATTTACGTGAATTGTGACTGCGATCATTATAATTATAATTTATCGACGTTAATCTCGTAATTTTGTTGGATAGATAGATATGTATAACTAGTTTAACGATTTGGTGCCGGAGCGAACAAGGCCTCGTTAAGCAGACAGTTCATGAACAGCTAACCAGATGGAATTTTGTTGTTCGTGTTTGTTTATTAAGGAAATGAACTCGTTCGTGAACGGATCACGGTTCACGAACAAAAATGAACGGAAATAATGTTTTATTTGATTTGGCTAACCGATAATATATGGTCAATGTCAACGGTTCGGTCTGGCTGCCAAGTTTGTGTTATTTATTTATTTATTATATTTTTTTTAAGATTTATATGCATATGTTAATTTTACATATAAGTTTTCACTTAATAGTTAATAGTAAAATACTCATTATATTTTTTTGTTTTATAGTTAATAGTTTTGCTTAAATCTATATGTTAGGATTAGATAAGTCATTAAAAAGTATTAAAAGCCTTTGATGAACAAACACAAGCAAACAAATGTTAATGAGCATAAAGTCATAAACAAACACATTATCGAACATTTAACGAACACAATTGAACGAACATGGCCTATGTTCGTGTATGTTCATATAGTTCATCGACCGAAATTACTTGTTCATATTTGTTCATTTATTAAACGAACACGCATAAATGAACTTCTCGCCGAATGTTCGGTTCATTTACACCTGTATGCTGGAGTATCGCAAATCCTAAATTTGTGTGCAGGTGTTGAAATTGGATTATCATAATTTGTTTGGGGTTAAAGCCCTTGTTTATTCTAGCAACCTAATATTTATCTTATTAAATTGCTAATTTTACATAGATTGAGGATACCGAGTCAAATCAAGCCATTCTTTGTTTGCAGTTTATACAGTTTAGGGATTGTAGCTGATTTAGCAATGATCATTTTGAAAGATAAGAAAATGAGGCCTGTGATACCACAGCTTCTGGTTATTGGATGTGTTTTATTCAGATTTGTGAATAATGTCTATGCTGGTGTCACAAGCAGCTTCATCCGTTCAGAGTGGCCGTCAGTTGACATTCCTCTTGATAATGAAGTTTTTGTGGTTCCTAATGGTTACAATGCACCTGAGCAGGTAAGCTTCTGAGGTTATACACTTATACTACATATGTGCAGTATACTAAATACATGCAGTACTGCATATATGTGGTATATGCAGTATATTATACTGCACATATGTATTCTCTCTTTTTCACATTTTCATTGTGTAGGTACACATAACTCAAGGGGATTATGATGGCAAAGCTGTAATTATAATATGGGTGACACCTAATGAACCAGGGTCAAACCAAGTAAGATACGGAAAATCGGATAAAACGTATGATTTTACTGCAGAAGGGACAGTGAATAAGTATACATTTTACAACTATACATCTGGTTATATCCACCAATGCCTTGTAAATGACCTTGAGGTAATCATAAATGTTGGTTTACACTTAAGTCAACGTCTAATGTATATATAGTTTTTCAAATTCACTTAGAACTGTGTCTTGTTGTTAGTATGACACCAAGTACTTTTATGAGATCGGAGAAGGTGATTCTGCGCGATCGTTTTGGTTTCAAACACCGCCTGCAATTGATCCGAATGCTGCTTATAAATTTGGGATTATAGGTGAGTTGTTTTATTTTTTGTATTTGTTTTGATGAAAATGTTACTAAATATGATTGTGTGTTTTAGGTGACTTGGGTCAAACATATAACTCTTTGTCAACTCTTTAACATTACATCGAGAGTGGAGCACAAACTGTGTTGCATGTCGGAGATCTATCTTATGCTGATAGGTATACATATCATGATATGGGTGTACGTTGGGATTCGTATGGTCGTTTTGTTGAAAAGGTTCAAGCGTATCAACCGTGGATATGGACAGTAGGAAATCATGAGATAGAGTATATGCCATATATGGTATGTGTTATTGTTTCCTTTAACACATGTTAATTTCATTTCATTAAATGACATCATCTCATACCTTGATTGATAATATTACTTTTTTTTTTCAACTTTATGCACAGAATGAAGTTGTACCTTTCAAACAGTATCTTTATAGATACCCAACTCCATATGCAGCAAGTGAAAGTAGTAGTCCTCTGTGGTATGCTGTTAGACGTGCATCCGCTCATATAATTGTGCTATCCAGTTATTCTCCATTCGGTAATTTCCCTAGTCCTGTTTTTGTATTGGACAAACAAGGGGTGCAAACGAGTTGATCCGAGCCCGACAAGGCTCGAGCACGGCTTATATAACTTATTAGTGCTCGAGCTCGGCTTGTGAGTAGTTTATCAAGTTCGAACTCAGCCCGTTTATCATTTACTAATTAATTTATATACATATATAGTTATCTTTGTTTAATATATTTTACTTTATATTTTTTATATATAAATTATTTTTTCATTACTTATGCATAAAATTGGTTATTATATAACTATATATCTAATATATCAAATAAAGTTATATATATAATAGGCTCGTATAGGCTTGCAAGCCAGCTCGAGCTTGGTAAGTGCTTGGGCTTGTTTATGACAAGCTTATTATTAGGCTCGAGCTCGGGATCGAGTTCGTTTAAGCTCACAAGTGACATGATTCTTTTACACCCTTGGCCTATTTCATTTCTATTTCGAGTATTACACCTTGTTTGCACTCACAAAAGGCTCAAACTTTTAAAAAGTTTTTAACTATCCAAGTTAACTAGTTTGCTGATGCCACGTCAACAAAGTCAACATGGTCAGAGTTACCTACAATGTCAACTGCCATGTTACCATTTTTAACTGTTAACTGGGTCAAATTATCCTTTAAAAGATTGAGCATTTTATATAGAAAATATAACTATATATTATTAGTTGTGTGTGATAGCTTACATATTTACTTGACTTGTGACAGTAAAATACACACCTCAATACATTTGGCTAGAAGCAGAATTAAAAAAAGTGGACAGGGAGAAAACACCTTGGCTTATTGTTATTATGCACACTCCTATATACAACAGTAACAGTGCTCACTACATGGAGGGTGAAAGCATGCGGGCCGCATTCGAGAGTTGGTTTGTTCAATACAATGTTGATGTCATCTTTGCTGGACATGTTCATGCTTATGAAAGATCGGTTTGTCACCTTCGTTCGTAAATATATGTCTACTGCTTGTTGGCTTGTAACACTTATAATATTAATACATGCAATTTCAGTATTGGATCTCAAACATACAATATAACATAACTGGTGGAATTAGTTATCCCGTGCCAGATAAATTTGCTCCAGTTTACATAACCGTTGGAGACGGTGGGAACCAAGAAGGTCTTGCGTCAAGGTGAGTTTTTGTCGTATTATACTTTAGGGTGTAGTGTTCTTTTATGGTGATTATGTTTTGTTTTTAAATGGATGATGTAGGTTTAACGATCCTCAGCCTGATTATTCTGCATTCCGGGAGGCAAGCTATGGGCATTCTACACTCGAGATAATGAATAAAACGCACGCATTGTATCATTGGAATCGGAATGATGATGGAAAGAAAGTTGCAACTGATGCGTTTGTGCTGCACAACCAGTACTGGTAAGAGTAGGGGTTTCAATCGTGCCGCGTTGATGGGTTGCGGGTTGGAGGGTTATATTGTAAACGTGTTAATCGAGTTGGTTGGCTGTAAAAAATGGGTTCAACGGGTCATAAATGGGTTAGCGTGTCGGTTGTAAAATATGGGTTAAATGGGTTAGTGGGTTGACGAGTTTAGTAACGGTTAGCGGGTCGACTTATTTAACTAAACTGCTTAAACATGTCAACCCAAACACAGCGTGTTTGTTAAACATGTTAGATATGTCAACCCCAAACCTAATTATTTTCGTGTTGTGTCAGAAATTGCACCCTTATACCACATCGCTCATGGGAGTAAAATGCGTCGGGCTGGCCACACGCGCTTTTTACTGTTTCTTTAAGTTCACAACTAATTAATGTGTTAAGTATGTTTAGAATAATAATCCAAACGTTTATAATAAAGGTGTTTTATGCATTTGAAATTGTCTGACCTGGCTACCTGCTCAAATTCTGTTTATTTTTAGTTAAAGCATTTAGCTCAATTCATTTGACCCGTGAGCGATAAAAACATAATCCAAACCAACCCATTTGTACATTTTGTAGGAACAAGAATCTTCGAAGAAGGAAACTAAAAAAGAACTATCTGCACACAATCGTCCCGACTCCAGAACTTAACAAGATATGAATATGAAGATACACGTCTCACATAGTTATTGAAAAAGGCCATCTCCCACTCGATTCGTCTGGTAATTTCTATTTGTGACATCCATGAAATGCAGGTATCGATACCGTGTTGAAATAAGTAGTTTGAAAGTATAATGCATAATGACTTTGAAGGATGTATAACATATTAGCATGTATATGATTGTTGCATTTCATTTGAGAATCAAAATGGACAGAATTCTACTTGTGTTTTCTTACATTTCATCATGTTATGAGTTGTTTGGACCGATAAGTGGCCGGGTAGGAGAGCGTTGGATAACGGGTCAAAACGAGTATTGAGTTTTATGAATATTTAGTGTATTTATGTTTGAATCATGGTTGTAAAAATTTAGTGTAATCACGATTAATCAGTATTGTCCGCCCCACCGCTCGACTAGCGACTCCTACAACACTGGTTTGAATAAAAAAGTGTAATGTTTGGTTTACTAATAATAATAATATGAAATGAGCATTGTACACTTGTACTCTACAACAATTGGGCCATGCAAACTCACTGCATGGTACAACTCATCAAAACAAGCATATCTAAACTCAAAGTCAAGTTTACAAATCTACAACACAAGAAACTGAAACCATTTTCTTCAAATCACTCTTTTCCTCCATGTTTAAGATACTTCACTCGAATAGCCCATAACCGCTCCGCAACAGCCTTCATATCGGGCCGGTCAGCCCGGGTGGGGGCCGCACATTGAAAAGCCAAATTCAGCATCTTCTTGAAGATCTTCTTGTCCACGGCTTCCGTCATTTGTGGGTCCACTAGATCCATCGTTTCACCATTGTTGTGTTTCCCGAAAGCCTGCAAAAACAATGTACAACTCTTAATGCACATGGTACAACAAGTCAATGCTTGGCCAGATAGGTAGTAATCATTTAATTATTTTAAGAACCCAAATTCGGGCCAAAGGTTTCGGTCCAAAAGTTTTAAGCCTAAATTGTAAAACTGAAACCAAACTGGACGCATTTTGAAAATCAAAAACCGGAAACAAAAAAAATCGAAACTGGACGGTTTTTAAAACCCCGAAAACCGAATTTTCGGTTTTCGGGTCAGGTTGAGTCCAGAAGAGATGGTGCCAACAATAATGCCAAATGCACAACATGTTAATGCAGCAGGATAGAAGCTTACCCATCTTATAGTGACTTTTTCATCTGGAGACCGTCTTGAATCAACGGGCCGACGGCCCGTTAAGATTTCTACGAGTAGAATCCCGAAAGAATACACGTCACTTTTCGGGGTGAGTTTGAAGGTTCTCATATACTCTGGGTCAAGATACCCGACCGTCCCTTTGACTTTGGTCAACACATGGGTGTTACCGGTCTCATTCTCCCCGAGACGCGCAAAGCCAAAATCCGCCACTTTGGCTCGCATCCTATCGGTTAGAAGAATGTTGGATGATTTCACATCTCTGTGGATTATTTGCTTTTCTGTTGAAAAAAAATTAAATAACATAAGCAAATAACTAATCGGGCTATGCAGCATAAAATCTAGCCCGAACCAGACTTAGTAATCAAATGAGCCCATTTGGGCCCGCTAAGTTGGTCCGTCTTAACTATTATACATTCCAAAACGCATATCTAAACACCCTTTAAAAAAACCGAATGCAAACAAGTTCGTTCACCTGCGTATAAATGAAGGTATGTTAAGCCGTGAGCAATGTCGATGGAAATTTCGAGCCGTTGATTGAAATCTAAGCAAGTTCCATGAACACCTAAACAAGTAATAACAGAGTTATTATTATTATTATTATTATTAATTATATGATGAACTTACCATCTAAATGTTCTCTAAGTGTACCATTAGGTACATATTCTGTAATAATAAGATGCTCATTTCCTTTATCAACATAACCGAGCAACTTTACTAAATTCCGATGCTCGATCTTTGCAAGTAACTCGATCTCGCTTCTAAATTCACTTCTTAGAGCATCCGAGTGTTCCTGCATAAAAGATGAAACTTTAAATTTTACAACTTTATGGTACATTTGGATTTTTCTAGTCAAACAGGTCAACGAGTCAAGTTCAAGATTCATAGTTGATACAAAAAGATTAGATTTTGAGATAAATAAATATACAAAATTAAATCATATGATATGGCAAATTACCAATGTAGTTTGACCAAAAAAAGTCAAAGGGTACCTTGCTTGCTCGTTTAATGGCAACCGTTTGACCATCTTGTAATTGGGCTTTATAAACGGTCCCAAATCCTCCTTCACCGAGTTTCAATGATGGTGAAAAGTTTTGAGTAGCTCTTGCAGCTTGTTTCATGGTCAAATGAACTGAACCGATCCTATCAAGCTTTGGTGACATTGAGAATCTACCGGGACTAGCTGGGACCCGTAGTGGGCTCGGTGGGACCCGTAGTGGACTTGGTGGGACCCGCTGTGGGCTCGGTGCAACCCGTAGTGGGCTCGCAGGGATCTTTCCTGATCCGGATTTCATTTCTATAGACGAAGTTGAATCCACTACAAAATCAAATGCATACATTTGAGGCTTGGACTTTACACATGGTTTATAAAAAGTCTTTGTATTTTTCATTAGTTTATGTAAAATTTATTAAAAAAAAAACTTTTTGAAAATAGAATTATAGAAATGTTGCATTTTTATAGACATCCCCTTAAGAGGAAACCATTGTGCTATAAATAAAATAAAAATAAAATAATAGCACGTGTCTTTGTTAGGCATAAAAAAACTCTAAATTTTTTTTGGGCAAACGAGTTGTGTTAGTGTCAACCCGTGAGTAGTTAAGTCGTGCTTGATTTCATGTGTCTAACACGATTATCAGGTTTGTGTCACGTGTTCATGGGTCGGTTTTGGGCTCAAACCGAACCAAAAACCGAAAATTCGTTTTTTGGGTTTTTGAAAACCATTTGGCTTTGGTCATTTTGGTTTTCCATAACTGGTGATTAATTGACCATTACACATTGGGTTTATTTTACACATTTAGACCTAAAATTGTTTTTCGGTTCCAATTGGTTTGTTTTGGTTAATAGCAAAACCGAACCGAAAAATCGGTCTTTGAAAAAAACATAAAACCAAAGCGTTGGTTTTTTAACTTGTTCTGCTTACGGTTTTTGTTTTTTCAGTTGACCCGCCAACCCGTTTAACACCCCATGACAATTAAAATAATTCAAATATTATGATTTTACTCACTTGGATTTAGCTCCTTAGCAAGAACCGCATCTTCTGTATCTTTCGTTCTAGATCGAAAACAATGGCAAAAAAAACTGCAACACATGAGCAATAACCCGGGTGCAGCCATGCTGTATATTTTGTTTATTTTCTCGAGTTTCTATTTTAATAAATCGGGCGAAAATCCCTCAAACTATAAAGCAACCATCTGCAATTCTGCATAATTACACAACTAAGCATAAAAATCAAAATTATACCCATAAAAAGGAAAAAAAGAACAAATCACATAGATAATAAAGATTATATACCTGGAAAGGATCTAAATCATGATTATATAATTTAGATCTTTTTTGAAGGCCATTGTTAAATTCAGCAAGTTGCTTATTGGTTCATTGAACTGAGGAAAAATGAAAGAATCTTGATGACAAAGTTGTAATTTTTTAATATCTCTGATATTTTGGATCAAGAATCATGAGTTGTCTTGTTCACACTAGCAGAAATTATGCCACAGTCACCAATGAAGTCAACCAGCAGTCGTTGAAACCCTAATTACAGAATCAGAAAACCTAAGTTATAATCTTTATGAATATTACTTGGAAGCTCATACAAAAAAAAAAAAACTGTGATTCTTGATTTAGATCTGGTATTTTAAGCTATTCAAGATTTGCAAACTAAAAACCTCAATTTTCCATCAAGACTATGAATTTGATCCGACCCGATTTACTATTGATATGATAAAACATCAAGAACAACAATATTGTGAAGCAGCTGATATCAAGAAATAGATTCAAATTTAGGTTAAGATAACTATAGACAAAAAGATCAAACCTTTAAAAGATGATTGATTGATTAAACCTAATTACAAAATCAGAAAAAATATATATTATACATCTGAGATAAGAGTTGCAGGTGCAGTAGAATCTTTATGGAAACTACTAGGAAGCTCATAAACAAAACTTAACAAGTTTCAAGATTCTTGATTTAGACTTGCTATTTCAAGAAACCTAAAAGTTCCAAGATTTACCCCTAATAATCAAATTAAAAGGATCACACCAAATAATATACAATGTTTTAAAGTTATAAAATTTGATGATTTTTTATACCCTTTCATTTAATCCAACCCAAATAACAATTTTAATCATGAACTCAAACCGACGTGATAAAACGACAAGAACAACAACACACCACGATCGGTAAAGATTTGTGAAGAAGCAGCTCAAGTTCAAGATCAAACCTTTAAAAGATGATTGATTGAAAATCTTTGTGAAAATTACTTTGAAGCTCATATAACTCAACAAATTCCAAGATTCTTGATTTAGACTTACTATTTCAAGAAACCTTAAAGTTTCAAGATTTACCCCTAAATAATCAACTTAAATGGATCACATCCACATATGAAACAAACCCATGATATAAAGTATTATAAACACAAAAAAACAAACAAAACCCTAATTTTAAAACCTCTTGAACTGCCACAAAACAATACACGATATTAAAAAAGTTACAAACTTTAACATCCCAAATGACCTAAATTGATGATTCTTAAATACCCTTTTTAAGATTTACAAAACCAAGAATTTAATCCAACCCAATTACCTATTTCAATAATGAACTCAAACCCATATGTTAAAACTTAAAACAACAAGATTTGTGAAGCAACTTATTAAGAAACTAATTCAAATTCAAGTCAAGATAAACTGTAGAAAGAAAGATCAAACCTTTGAAAAAAAATTGAATGATTGACTGATTAATAATTACAAGCTTTGAAGACATAAAGTTGGGAATTTAAGGAAGGTGCTAATAAATAATGTCATGCTATGATGCAATAAAAACAAACTTGAACAATAGTGTGTGATTGAATATAGTATGTTTTATTTGTGTGTTATCATTTTTGGAATTGTAGTAAGATTTAGTCAATTTATTTTATTTATTTTTGTTATTTTGTTGAGAAAAATAATTAAAATAATTGGATTTGGATAGAGGAGCACGAAATGGTTCAAAAACTCAAAACCGGTTTGGGTTAAAACTGGTTATGTTTAGTCAACAAAAGTAAAAACCGGTTTATGATCGGTTTCAGTTCGGATTAAAACCGGTTTCTTGACTAGGTTACGGTGGGTTTCGGTTCGGATTTTGATTTTGATTGGTTCGGTTTGGATTTTGACCGGCTTCGATTCGATTAACCGATTTTGGTGAAGAAAATTACAAGAAAGCAGCCGTCGCAGCTGCAATATGCAACAACAATCAAGGTCGCATACCCAGAGACGGAAACTAAGCTCCTACTCACGATCCATGTACAAGCGACACCAAGTAAGAAGTAACTGTAGAACGATTAGAACATAAGGACCACCAACATTAATCAATCACCGACTGTTTTGTTTTGTTATTGTGTGGAACAACTAGATGAATTTAGTGTTATGAACTTACGGTCCAAACCTGTTTTTACATAATCAGGTTTGATTTGAATTTAGGGTTGATTTGGTTTAATCAAGTATAAGTGATTTCTTTGGTATTAAATATTGTTTATATGTATTAATTTAGTGGTTGATGTTAATTGACAGTTATCGTTTGTAAAGGGTAAGTTTAGTACTTTAGTTGAATTGAAGTGGACTCTATTGTGACATCTTAATTTATTTATTTGTTTTATAATATTTAAAAAATGTTTAGCAGGCTATGTGCAATGGATCACCACTTTTTTAATAATATTTTTAGTGTGTAAAGACGGATTTTCCAAGATAAAGATGCAGAGTGAGCTTGCAGTGACGATGGTATGCTAGAGATGGTACGTCATGGTTTTGTAACTTGCAAATGAGAGGTTTGTAATAATGTGGTTATGTAGGATCGTTACGTATACTGTAAATAACACATAACTAAACGCGATACTAAAATAAGTTCATGTAAGGACTTAAGAAAAAACCAAAGAAATAGGAAAACATGTTATTTTTATTATAGATATGAAAAATACAAACTAATATATATACTTACAGACAGAAAAATTAAACGTTTGAAAGACGGTTGATAGATTGACTGATTGATTACAGCACGCACAAAAAAAACTTCAAAATTAAGAAAAACAAGGAAGCTGCCAACAAATAAAGTCACGCTCTTATTATCATGAAAATAAATTGAACAAAATTTGGTAGGTTTTATTTAGGTGTTCACATTTGAGATTGAGATCATCCTTTTTGGAATTTTATAGACGTGGTCAATTTATTTTAGTTATTTTATTAAAGAAACAACTAAAATGTGGATTTGGATATAATATAGGTTATTGATATGTTAAATTAGCGGTTGATGTTAATTGCTAGTTATCTTTTCTTCGTATTGTTAAATCCAACTAGGTTAAATAGAGTAAGTTTAGTTGAATTGTAGTGAACTATAAAAGAGTATTTAATAGGTTATCCAATCACCAATGCTTCAATAATATTATCTTTCTATTTTCAAAAGATTAAATAAAACAAATCCAAGAAAATAAAATTAGAATTTTAAATTCAGAGCACTATTTGTTGTTGGTGTGTTCACCGATCCGGAGAAAAACTTGAGCATGGATCGAACCACAGAATTGGATCATAAATTCGGTCTTGGTGATCCCCATACAATATTTTATGATCCTACGAAAGAATCGGATAAATAATTATGCCCTATAGCCACCCCGCGGCCTGTTCGAAATTTTGCCAGTATTGCCAAAGGGGTATGTTCACTGATCCGGAGAAAAACTGAGTATGGGTCGAACCACTGAATCGGATAAGAAATTCGGTCTTGGTGACCTACATACAATATTTTATGATCCTACGAAAGAATCGGATCAATAATTATGCCCTATGGCCACCCCGCGACACGTTTGAAATTTTGCCAGGATTGCCAAAAGGGTATGTTCACTGATCCGGAGAAAAAATCGAGTATGGGTCGAACCACTGAATCGGATCAGAAATTCGATCTTGGTGACCTCCATACAATATTTTTTGACCCTACGAAAGAATCGGATCAATACATATGCACTGACGCCACCCCGCGACCCGTTCGAAATTTTGCCAGTATTGCCAAAGGGGTATGTTCACTGATCCAGAGAAAAAACTGAGTATGAGTCGAACCACTGTATCGGATCAGAAATTCGGTCTTGGTGACCTCCATACATTATTTTATGACCCTACTAAAGAATCAGAACAATAATTATGCCCTGACGCCACCCCGCGGCACGTTTGAAATTTTGCCAGTATTACCAAAGGGGTATGTTCACTGATCCGGAGAAAACACTGAGTATGGGTAGAACCACTGAATCGGATCAGAAATTCGGTCTTGGTGACCTCCATATAATATTTTATTACCCTACGAAAGAGTCAGATCAATAACTATGCTCTAACGCCACTCAGCGGCTCGTTGGAAATTTTGCCAGTATTGCCAAAGGGGTATGTTCACTGAATCGGATCAGAAATTCGGTCTTGGTAACCTCCATACAATATTTTTTGACCCTACGAAAGAATCGGATCAATACATATGCCCTGACGCCACCCCGCGGCCCTTTCGAAATTCTGCCAGTATTGCCAAAGGGGTATGTTCACTGATCCGGAGAAAAAACTTAGTATGGGTCGAATCGCTGAATCGGATCAGAAATTCGGTCTTAGTGACCTCCATACAATATTTTATGTGCCTACAAAAGAATCGGATCAATAATTTTGCCCTATAGCCACCCCGCGGCCCGTTCGAAATTTTGCCAGTATGCCAAAGGGGTATGTTCACTAATCCGGAGAAAAAACTGAGTATGGGTCAAACCGCTGAATCGGATCAGATATTTGGTCTTGGTGACCTCCATACAATATTTTATGACCCTACGAAAGAATCGGATCAATAATTATGCCTGCGACCCGTTCGAAATTTTGCTAGTATTGCCAAAGGCGTATGTTCACTAATCCGGATAAAAAACTGAGTGTGGGTCGAACCACCGAATCGGATCAGAAATTCTGTCTTGGTGACCTCCATAAAATATTATATGATCCTACGAAAGAATCGGATCAATAATATGCCCTATAGCCACCCCGCGACTCGTTTGAAATTTTGCCAGTATTGCCAAAGGGGTATGTTTACTGATCCGGAGAAAAAACTGAGCATGGGTTAAACCACTGAATCGGATTAGAAATTCGGTCTTGGTGACCTACAAACAATATTTTATGATCATACGAAAGAATCGGATCAATAATTATGCCCTATGGCCACCCCGCGACACGTTTGAAATTTTGCCAGGATTGCCAAAGGGGTATGTTCACTGATCCGGAGAAAAAATCGAGTATGGGTTGAACCACTGAATCGGATCAGAAATTCGATCTTGGTGACCTCCATACAATATTTTTTGACCCTACGAAAGAATCGGATCAATACATATGCACTGATGCCACCCCGTGACCCGTTCGAAATTTTTCCAGTATTGCCAAAGGGGTATGTTCACTGATCCGGAGAAAAACTGATTGTGGGTCGAACCACTGAATCGGATTAGAAATTCAGTCTTGGTAACCTCCATACAATATTTTTTGACCCTACGAAAGAATCGGATCAATACATATGACCTGACGCCACCCCGCGGCCATTTCAAAATTCTGTCAGTATTGCCAAAGGAGTATGTTCACTGATCCGGAGAAAAAACTGAGTATGGGTCGAATCGCTGAATCGGATCAGAAATTTGGTCTTGGTGACCTCCATACAATATTTTATGACCCTACGAAAGAATCGGATAAATAATTATGCTATGAAGCCACCCCGCGGCCCGTTCGAAATTTTGCCAGTATTGCCAAAGTGGTATGTTCACTGATCCGGAGAAATAACTGAGTATGGGTCGAACCGCTGAATCGGATCAGAAATTCTGTCTTGGTGAAATCCATACAATATTTTATGACCCTACGAAAGAATCGGATCAATAATTATGCCCTGACGCCACCCCGCGGCCCGTTCGAAATTTTGCCTGTATTGCCAAAGGGGTATGTTCACCGATCCGGAGAAAAAACTGAGTATGTGTCGAACCGCTTAATCGGATCAGAAATTCGGTCTTGGTGAACTCTATACAATATTTTATGACCATACGAAAGAATCAGATCAATATTTATGCCCTGACGCCACCCCGCGACCCGTTCGAAATTTTGCCAGTATTGCCAAAGGGATATGTACACTGATCCAGAGAAAAAACTGACTATGGGTTGAACCACTGAATCGGATCAGAAATTCGGTCTTGGTGACCTCCATACAATATTATATGACCCTACGAAAGAATCGGATCAATAATTATGCCTCGACGCCACCCCGCGGCCCATTCAAAATTTTGCTTGTATTGCCAAATGGGTATGTTCACTGATCCGGAGAAAAACCTGAGTATGGGTCGAATCGCTGAATCGGATCAGAAATTCGGTCTTGGTGACCTCCATACAATATTTTATGATCTTATGAAAGAATCGGATCAATAATTATGCCCTATAGCCACCCCGCGGCTCGTTCGAATTTTTGCAAGTATTGCCAAAGGGGTATGTTCACTGATCCGGAGAAAAAACTGAGTTTGATCGAACCACTGAATCCGATTAGAAATTCGATCTTGGTGGCCTCCATACAATATTTTTTGACCCTACGAAAGAATCGGATCAATACATATGCCCTGAAGCCACCCCGCGGCCCGCTCGAAATTTTGCCAGTATTGCCAAAGGGGTAAGTTCACTGATCCGGAGAAAAAACTGAGTATGGATCGAACCGCTGAATCGGATCAGAAATTCGGTCTTGGTGAACTCCATACAATATTTTATGACACTACGAAAGAATCGGATCAATAATTATATCCTGACGCCACCCCGCGGCCCGTTCGAAATTTTACCAGTATTGCCAAAGGGGTATGTTGTAAGGCCCCGTTACCGGTGCCTCACATTTGGACGTTGGATTTACTCATAAACGCAGTTCTAAATACCAGAGTTAATTAAAACTTTTGCGGAGTAACATAAAACATCAACAGTTAGTACAAACATTCATGACTTGTCTTTAAAACATAGCTTAAAACATGTCTTTTAGTTCAAACATTACCAATTAAATTTTCAGATGCCAGCTTCCTTATTCATCTGCCATGCGCCCCCCTTCAAGCCAGCTGTCTCATTCTACTCACCTGCGTCCATACTAAAAGTCAGCTACGTTTAGTGAGTTCTAGTTAATCAGGCATCATGAATTACATTCACATTCATACATACGTATCCGAAGACACGTATCATCATCTTTCCTTACATACTTACATACACACTTTCGCTCATATACATACGTTTTAAAGAGCTTTTCGCCCTGTAACCTTCGCCGATATTATTAGGGTCGGTTCCCTACATTCGCCGACATTATTAGGGTCGGTTCCCTACATTCGCCGAGATTATTAGGGTCGGTTCCCTACATTCGCCGACATTATTAGGGTCGATTCCCTACATTCGCCGACATTATTAGGGTCGGTTCCCTTTCTGGTCATACCTTCCTTTACATTCATAATTATAACTTCCATACGTACACACATCATATATCTATATATCAATCATAACTTAAACTATTTCTTGACGATACATGCAATACCCGAAGATCGTTCATGCATCATCAAGCATTCATTCACACATAAATCATATAGGACATACATTTACCACATAAGGTAAGTGTATTAACAATTCACATCGAGTATGCACACAACCCCGAAAACATAACAAGGAATGGGGCTAGAACTCACCTGAATGCGGTTACGTTCACCGTTAATAGTTATTCCCTTCTTAAGCTGTGCATGGCTAACTGTATATAATTTTCATGTATCAATTAACTATTGCTACTCATATCGTATTTCTATCTTTATATAACCCACAACGAACAGGGGTCCGGGAGCAGCGCCCCTGGCAGCGGGGTTCTAGGGGCGGCAGCCCCTAGCGGGGTCCAAGGGGCAGGAGCCCCTGGCTGGGGTCCAAGGGGAAGAATTTTATTTCCATTAACTGTCTTAACACATTTTCCATTAACATTTTAAGTTATCTTCTAAGTTGGGCTTATTTACTAAACCTAAGATAATGGGCTTAACATTTGTGGATTTAGTTAATTCAGACCCAACTATCCATCTGGGCCCAACTGGATTTATGTCACACCCGGCCCTGAACGGCGGAAACAGCCGGGCGCGCGCGAGTGGGGATTGATAATTAAGCACGGGTCATTGCAAACATTCAAAGTAAAATTTCCATTGCGCATGAAATGTCTAGTACAAAATACATTACATTTAGAATTACATAAAAAAAACATCCAAGTATGAAAATCATTGAAGATTTCCGCGCCATATCCCTTCACACTGCGGGAACAACTGCGCGTGTGGAAGGGATAGAACTAAAATCTTCCAAAAAGCTAATTTTATGGATGTTCTGCGTGATGTGCTCTATGTGTGACTCCTTGCGCTACTTACCTATCACCTGAAAGACACGTAAAAACATTTGAATCAGTATAAACTGAGTGAGTTCACAAGTTTTAGTAACTTGATAAATCGTATTGCAACATAATCTTGATAAAGCCATATTGAAACATAGTTTTGATAACATATTCTTGGTAAAACGTTCCGCGGGTTACGCGCGAACATTTCTGAAAAACGTGCTCGTCTATGCAAAGTGGAGCTGCCACTACGAGCAAAATAAAGTAATACCGTCCCGCGGGTTACGCGCGGACATCTCTGAAAAACATGCTCGTCTATGCAAAGTGGCGCTGCCACTACGAGCGAATTAATAATACCGTCCCGCGGGTTACGCGCGGACGTTGTGCCGGAAAAACAAGGCGCTCGTCCATGCAAAGAGGTGCGACCCCTACGAGCGGGCTCAATCCCATAGTACTGCCCCATGACCATACTAGGCACTCGTCCATGCAAAGAGGTGCGACCCCTACGAGTGGGTTGATCAAACCAGCAGTCCCTATCCTTAGAGTTCCAATGGTAAAGTGATCACTTACTCGTATCGCACTCACATCGAAAACCATAGATAACCGTTTGCATTGCTCGAAAATATTCCATAAAGAAACATAATTTAAACACATAATCGTTTTCATTACTTGTAAGAGTACCATGATAAGGCATAATTTAAGTACGTGTCCCTCGCCCCGAAAACAGTTTAAAAACAGTGAAAATAGTGAAAATAGGGGCTGTGAGACTCACCTGTGGTTCTTGTTAAGAGACTAATCGAGATTCGGGTTTCTTGGTGTTAGGCTCGAAATTGAAAGTCTAGAATATGAGTAAATAACAAGAAATACATATATTAAGATCAAGAAATCGGAGAATATAAGGGTTGGAAAGTAGATCTCAAGGTTATAATTCTCGGCTTACCTAATATAGGAACGGAAATGAAACGGATGCTGATTTGCAGTTTTAAGAGTTTGAAGTGTGTTTGGGTGATAATTTAGGTCACATATTTATAGGCAAACTCAAGGGAACACAATCCCTTGCTTTAGGGGATTGTAATCTTTTCATATCTAGGTGTAATGATGATAAAGTATGGGATTTATTATTATTTATTTAGGGATGGGGGTGATGATCCTAGGGAGTGGTTAAGAAAAGATTCTGATTGATTTTGACAGGGCATGCAGAACTGTGGTTGGTGGGAGTAGGTACGGCTGACAGCTGACTTTTCGTGTTACAGTATACTTTTCCTGGTATTGTTGTCAGTGTGCAGTCAAAAGGTAAAAATCTCTGAAACACGCTACTGGCCCCTTCTGGGCGGGGGAAATCCCCTTACATTTGAGATAGACTTAAGTGTTTTGTGCGTGTAGCTTTGTGCGTATAGCCTTCTGCGTGTAGGCTGTTTCTTTGCTGCGGGTAGGTGCGTAACCTTCTCGCAGTCAGGGACGTTGAGTTTCATTTGTAGATTCTCCATGAGGTCTTGGTATTTCAACATAGTGATCAGTTATGTTGAAGTCAATTCCATCCTGGAGCTTCAGACAAACTAGCTCTCAATGTTCCCGCCATGCGGGGAGGTTAGCCCCCTTTCCGCACGCGCATAAATGATTTGGGATGCACCCGCCTTAACATCAGGCGGGGCGTCCACCCATTAGACATGACAAAAAGTTAAGTTATATGAAAACATAAAGCCAAAACATCCGCGCATGACGCATATAACACATGCCCATGCTGGTTCTAACATGGCGCGCTCGCGCAGGGCGCGCATAACAAATGCCCGCGCTGACTCTAACATGGCGCGCTCGCGCAGGGCGCGCATAACATAATTACCTAATAATTAGGTTGATTACTTGGTTTAAGGGATTGGGAAAATACCGGGTGTCACATTCTCCCCCTGTTAGAAGAATTTCGTCCCGAAATTTAGGAGACGTTGCTGGCAGAAGCCATGCTTTGAAAGAGGTGTGGGTATTTCTTGCGCATTTGGTCTTCTCTTTCCCAAGTGAATTCAGGCCCACGCCTCGAGTTCCACTGAACCTTTACTAACTTGATTCGACTTCTTCGCAACTTTTGTTCTTTCCAATCGGTTACTGCTATAGGCTCTTCTACAAAGTGTAGTTGTTTGTCGATGTGAATCTCGTCCAACGGTAAAATTAACGTTTCGTCGGATAAGCACTTCTTGAGGTTGGACACATGGAACGTATCATGAACTCCACTAAGTTCGGCGGGTAAACGGAGTTTATAGGCAACCGGACCGATCCTTTCCAGAATCTCAAATGGCCCAATATAGCGCGGATTTAACTTTCCTCGCTTGCCGAAACGGGGGACTCCTTTCCATGGAGAGACTTTCAAAAGCACTTTATCCCCTACTTGAAATTCCAATGGTTTTCTTCTCGCATCAGCATAGCTTTTCTGTCTGTCGCGCGCTGCCTTAAGGCGATCCCGTATCTGAAAAATCTTATCCGTCGTTTCTTGGATCAATTCTGGACCAGTCATTTGTTTGTCACCCACTTCAGCCCAACACAGCGGGGACCTACACTTGCGCCCATACAGGGCTTCAAACGGCGCAGCCTTGAGGCTTGTGTGATAACTGTTGTTGTATGAAAATTCAACCAATGGGAGATGAGTATCCCAGTTACCTCCGAAATCGATCGCGCACGCGCGCAGCATATCTTCCAAAGTCTGGATTGTTCGCTCGCTTTGTCCATCCGTTTGGGGATGATAAGCCGTACTCATGTCAAGACGAGTACCTAAAGCCCCCTGTAACGATCTCCAAAATCTTGAGGTGAACCGACTATCTCTATCAGAAATGATGGACACCGTGACTCCATGTTTTGAAACTACTTCTCGAATATACAATCGGGCTAACTTTTCCATCTTATCGGTTTCCTTGATCGGCAGGAAGTGTGCTGACTTAGTTAGCCGATCTACAATAACCCAGATCGTGTCGTAACCCCCAGGTGTCCTTGGCAGTTTGGTAATGAAGTCCATAGAGATTTGTTCCCACTTCCACATGGGAATTTTTGGCTGTTGAAGTAACCCTGATGGTTTCTGGTATTCAGCCTTCACCTTCGAACACGTCAGGCACTTACTGACATACATCGCGATGGCGCCCTTCAGATTGGGCCACCAATACAGCGCTTTAACATCTTGGTACATCTTGTCTGCGCCAGGATGTACAGAATATCGCGTTTTGTGAGCTTCGTTTAACACTTGCTCGCGCAATCCTCCCTTGAGAGGGACCCATATGCGGTTAGCAAAATATCGAGTGTCGTTCTCTTTGAGTTCCAAATTCTTATTCATACCCCCAAGGGATTCGTTCTTGACAAACTCTGGTTTCAAGGCTTCTTGTTGAGCTTCTCGGATGCGGGTGGTGAGATCTGCGCGAATGGTCAATCTTAGAGCCTTAACTCGTAGCGTCCTTGCTCGCTCTTTCCTACTTAGAGCGTCTGCTACCACATTCGCCTTTCCAGGATGATACTTTATTTCACAATCATAATCATTCAATAACTCAACCCATCTTCGTTGCCTCATGTTTAAATCCTTCTGATCAAATATGTGTTGAAGGCTCTTGTGATCCGTAAAAATCAAACACTTTGTACCATAAAGATAATGGCGCCAAATTTTTAGCGCGAAAACAACTGCTCCAAGTTCCAGATCGTGCGTGGTATAGTTCCTTTCATTGACCTTGAGCTGACGAGAGGCGTACGCTATGACTTTGTTTCTCTGCATAAGGACACATCCGAGTCCTTGATGTGATGCGTCGCAGTAGACGACGATGTCATCCGTCCCCTCGGGCAGAGACAAAATTGGCGCACTACATAACTTTTGCTTCAACATTTGAAACGCTGCTTCCTGGTTCTCGTCCCAAACAAACTTCTTATCTTTCTGGGTTAGCGCAGTCAGAGATAAAGCTATCTTGGAGAAGATCTCAATGAAACGTCGATAGTAGCCAGCTAGTCCTAGGAATTGCCTCACCTCAGTTGGGGTTTTTGGCGCTTCCCAATTCTCGATGGCTTTAACCTTAGAAGGATCGACGTGTATTCCCTTCTCGTTTACAACGTGACCGAGAAAGTGAACCTCTCTAAGCCAAAACTCACACTTGGAAAACTTCGCATACAACTTTTCTCTCCTCAACAATTCCAAAATCAATCTCAGGTGTTGCTCATGCTCGACCTTGGTCCGAGAGTAAATCAGAATATCATCTATAAATACAATCGCAAACTTATCCAAGTATGGTTTGCACACACGATTCATTAGATCCATGAATACAGCCGGCGCATTAGTTAGCCCGAAAGGCATCATTAAGAACTCATAATGGCCGTATCTAGTTCGGAAGGCTGTCTTCGGCACATCTTCATCATGGACCCTAAGTTGGTGGTATCCTGACCGTAGATCTATCTTCGAATAATAACTGGATCCCTGCAATTGGTCAAATAAGTCGTCAATCCTCGGTAAGGGGTACCGATTCTTGACCGTCAACTTGTTCAGCTCCCTGTAGTCAATACACATTCTGAATGAACCATCCTTCTTCTTTACAAACAGTACTGGAGCTCCCCAAGGTGAAAAGCTTGGGCGTATGAAACCCTTATCCAATAGTTCCTGCAACTGATTGGATAGCTCTTGCATCTCAGATGGAGCTAATCGATAAGGCGCTCGAGCCACTGGCGCAGCTCCTGGGACCAAATCAATTCGAAACTCGACTTGTCGCGGCGGCGGTAATCCGGGCAAATCTTCAGGAAAAACTTCTGGAAATTCGCGCACTACTGGTAAGTCTTCAATCCTTCGCTCATCTCCTTTCTTCTCTACTACGTGCGCCAGGAAGGCGTAGCATCCTTTCCTCAGGCACTTGCGCGCCTTTAGACACGAAATGAGTTTCGTCGCTACTCCACCTCTTTCCCCTTGAATTACCAAGGTTTCTCCGTTCAACAGTGGGATCCGAACCTGCTTCTCATGGCAAATAACCTCTGCGTGGTTCTCGACTAACCAATCCATGCCTACCACAATGTCAAAACTTCCCAAGTCTATTGGCAACAAGTTAATATTGAACCCGTGACTTGCCATGACTAATACACATTGCTCAGTCCTTTCGTTCGCGCACAACTGTCTACCATTGGCTAGTTCTATAGTATAAGGTATGTCTAGCCTACTGGTCGCTAGGCCTAGGGAGTTTTTAAACTCAGTGGATATGAAACTTAGGTCAGCGCCAGTATCAAATAAGACAGATGCAAAATGGTCGTTAAGTAGAAACGTACCAGTTACTACATTCGGCTCTTCTTTTGCTTCGACTGCGCCGATCACAAAAGCTCTCCCGCGAGCTTGGTTTCCCTTTTGCGGGCAATCCCGACTAAAATGCCCTGGCTTCCCGCATGCGTAGCAGTTGTCGCTCGCTCCAGCTTCTCTGATACGGCAATTTATCGTCTTGTGCCCTGGTCTGCCACATTTGGCGCATTCGATTCTTGCGCATTCACCCTCATGGTGATACTTGCATCTGCTGCACCATGGGTGAGGCCCGTTGTACACTTTTCGTGGTGGCTCCGCGGCTTGAATCGCGTAAGCCCTTACGCTCTCCTGTTTCTTGAATGGTGGCTGCTTGGAGTCGGACCCTCGGTGGTGAGAGTTCCATTTCCTCTTGGGATCAGAGGTTCGTTGCTCGATTCCACGCGCAGTTAACATGCCCGCACGGACCGTATCCCTTGTAAGGGTGATGGCCCGCGCTACCGCCTCATCAAAGGCTGGAGGTGCTGCGGCGTTGAGCGGAACCCTAACAACAGGAGGTAACCCAAAGATATACCTCTCGATCTTCTTTTCCTCCGTGTTTGCCATGTCTGGCACCAACTGGCAAAGCTCGTTGAACCGGTTGTTGTAGGCGTCGATATCAGTTCCTACCATGGTGTGATTCCAAAATTCCTGCTGCAGACTCTGAATTTCGGCGCGAGAGCAGAACTTTTTCATCATCATCTCCTTCAGCTCCTCCCAGGTCTTGTGGAGAGCAACATCTCGCCCTAATGTTTTCATTTGAAGCTTCCATCAAGACGAGGCCGCTTCTTGAAACATGCAGGTCGCGTAAAGGACCTTTTGGTTCTCACTACATCTGCTAATGGAGAGAACTGTCTCCATCTTGTCAATCCAGTTGTAGAGCCCAATGGCCCCTTCTGTGCCCTTGAATGGCCAAGGCTTACAGGCCATAAATGTCTTATAGGAGCATCCTTTGTCCAAAGCTCCTGATTCGGGTTCTGGGGTTCCGGTCTCTTGACGACCCTGACTTGATTCGGCCTTGCTGGCCTCATGTGTCGCGATCGCCTGCGTGATTATTTCTGCGAGTTCCTCGGGTGTCATGGTAATTCCCTTGGCTCTGGTTGGAGGCATTCTCGTTTCTTTAAAAAGAGTAAAAATGTATCAAACTTAGCGCATGTACCCTGAGCACATAGTGTTTTTATCCTTAATGTTCACTAGACATTGTGTGACCCGTGTTCCTAAGTGTGTGTGTGGTTTTTCTTTTGAAAATATTTTCTTTGAAAAATACTTCATGCGATTCCCCGACGGTTATAGTCTAGGTTAAAACTTCTTTTCCTAGTTCGCTATAACCAGTGCTCTGATACCAATCTGTCACACCCGGCCCTGAACGGCGGAAACAGCCGGGCGCGCGCGAGTGGGGATTGATAATTAAGCACGGGTAATTGCAAACATTCAAAGTAAAATTTCCATTGCGCATGAAATGTCTAGTACAAAATACATTACATTTAGAATTACATAAAAAAAACATCCAAGTATGAAAATCATTGAAGATTTCCGCGCCATATCCCTTCACACTGCGGGAACAACTGCGCGTGTGGAAGGGATAGAACTAAAATCTTCCAAAAAGCTAATTTTATGGATGTTCTGCGTGATGTGCTCTATGTGTGACTCCTTGCGCTACTTACCTATCACCTGAAAGACACGTAAAAACATTTGAATCAGTATAAACTGAGTGAGTTCACAAGTTTTAGTAACTTGATAAATCGTATTGCAACATAATCTTGATAAAGCCATATTGAAACATAGTTTTGATAACATATTCTTGGTAAAACGTTCCGCGGGTTACGCGCGAACATTTCTGAAAAACGTGCTCGTCTATGCAAAGTGGAGCTGCCACTACGAGCAAAATAAAGTAATACCGTCCCGCGGGTTACGCGCGGACATCTCTGAAAAACATGCTCGTCTATGCAAAGTGGCGCTGCCACTACGAGCGAATTAATAATACCGTCCCGCGGGTTACGCGCGGACGTTGTGCCGGAAAAACAAGGCGCTCGTCCATGCAAAGAGGTGCGACCCCTACGAGCGGGCTCAATCCCATAGTACTGCCCCATGACCATACTAGGCACTCGTCCATGCAAAGAGGTGCGACCCCTACGAGTGGGTTGATCAAACCAGCAGTCCCTATCCTTAGAGTTCCAATGGTAAAGTGATCACTTACTCGTATCGCACTCACATCGAAAACCATAGATAACCGTTTGCATTGCTCGAAAATATTCCATAAAGAAACATAATTTAAACACATAATCGTTTTCATTACTTGTAAGAGTACCATGATAAGGCATAATTTAAGTACGTGTCCCTCGCCCCGAAAACAGTTTAAAAACAGTGAAAATAGTGAAAATAGGGGCTGTGAGACTCACCTGTGGTTCTTGTTAAGAGACTAATCGAGATTCGGGTTTCTTGGTGTTAGGCTCGAAATTGAAAGTCTAGAATATGAGTAAATAACAAGAAATACATATATTAAGATCAAGAAATCGGAGAATATAAGGGTTGGAAAGTAGATCTCAATGTTATAATTCTCGGCTTACCTAATACAGGAACGGAAATGAAACGGATGCTGATTTGCAGTTTTAAGAGTTTGAAGTGTGTTTGGGTGATAATTTAGGTCACATATTTATAGGCAAACTCAAGGGAACACAATCCCTTGCTTTAGGGGATTGTAATCTTTTCATATCTAGGTGTAATGATGATAAAGTATGGGATTTATTATTATTTATTTAGGGATGGGGGTGATGATCCTAGGGAGTGGTTAAGAAAAGATTCTGATTGATTTTGACAGGGCATGCAGAACTGTGGTTGGTGGGAGTAGGTACGGCTGACAGCTGACTTTTCGTGTTACAGTATACTTTTCCTGGTACTGTTGTCAGTGTGCAGTCAAAAGGTAAAAATCTCTGAAACACGCTACTGGCCCCTTCTGGGTGGGGGAAATCCCCTTACATTTGAGATAGACTTAAGTGTTTTGTGCGTGTAGCTTTGTGTGTTTTTAAGGTGTAAGTGTGTTTTTAAGGTGTAATATGGATAAGAATGGATGGGAATTGAAAGATTTAGGGTTTAAGGGGTATTTATACTCCCTTAAGCCCATGGACCTAAGGCCAATCTTTCCTTTTTAGTCCATGATTAATTCCCTTTAATTAGCTTACTTATCTTACCATCCTTTATTATTATTTTATTTACCATCCTAAGTAAACTATTCCTTCAAAAGAGATAATATATAAAATATTATTTATTGAAACTTTGAGATGTTACATATGTTCACTGATCCGGAGAAAAAACTAAGTATGGGTCGAACTCTGAATCAGATCAGAAATTCGGTCTTGGTGACCTCTATACAATAATTTATGACCCTACGAAAGAATCAGATCAATAATTATGCTCTGACGCCACCCTGTGGCCCGTTCGAAATTTTGCCAGTATTGCCAAAGGAGCATGTTCACTGATCCGGAGAAAAAACTGAGTATGAGTCAAACCACTGAATCGGATCAGAAATTCGGTCTTGGAGACCTCCATACAATATTTTTTGACCCTACGAAAGAATCGGATCAATAAATATGCCCTGACGCCACCATGCGGCTCGTTCTAAATTTTGCCAGTATTGCCAAAGGGTGTGTTCACAGATCCGGAGAAAAACTGAGTATGGGTCGAACCACTAAATCGGATCAAAATTCGGTCTTGGTGACCTCAATACAATATTTTATGATCCTACGAAAGAATCGGATCAATAATTATACCCCATAGGCACCCAGCGCCCGGTTCAAAATTTTGCCAGTATTGCCAAAGGGGTATGTTCACTGATCCGGATAAAAAACTGAGAATGGGTCGAGCCGCTGAATCAGATCAGAAATTCGCTCTTGGTGACCTCCATACAATATTTTATGATCTTACGAAAGAATCAGATCAATAATTATGCCCTATAGCCACCCCACGCCTCGTTCAAAATTTTGGCAGTATTGCCAAAGGGGTATGTTAACTGATCCGGAGAAAAAACTGAGTATGGGTCGAACCATTGAATCGGATAAGAAATTCGATCTTGGTGACCCACATACAATATTTTTTGACCCTACGAAAGAATCGAATCAATACATATGCCCTGACGCCATCCTGCGGCCCGTTCGAAATTTTGCCAATATTGCCAAAGGGGTATTTTCACTGATCCGGAGAAAAAACTGAGTAAATGTCGAACCGCTGAATAAGATCAGAAATTTGGTCTTGGTGAACTCCATACAATATTTTATTACCCTACCAAAGAATCGGATCTATAATTATGCCCTAACGCCACCCCGCGGCCCGTTCGAAATTTTGCCAGTATTGTCAAATGGGTATGTTCACAGATCTGTAGAAAAAATTGAGTATGGGTTGAACAGCCGAATCGGATCAGAAATTCGGTCTTGTTGATCTCCATACAATATTTTATGACCCAACGAAAGAATCGGATAAATAATTATGCCCTGACGCCACCCCGCGGCCCGTTAAAATTTTTGCCAGTATTGCCGAAGGGGTATGTTCACTGATCAGAAGAAAAAACTGAGTATGGGTCGAACCACTGAATCGGATCTGAAATTCGATCTTGGTGACCTCCATACAATATTTTTTGACCCTACGAAAGAATCGGATCAATACGTATTCTCTGACGTCACCCCGCGGCCCGTTCGAAATTTTTGCCAGTATTGCCAAAGGGGTATGTTCACTGTTTCGGAGAAAAAAACTGAGTATGGGTCAAACAACTGAATAGGATCAGAAATTCACTCTTGGTGACCTCCATACAATATTTTATGATCTTACGAAAGAATCAGATCAACAATTACGCCATATAGCCACCCCGCGGTCCGTTCGAAAATTTGCCAGTATTGCCAAAGGGGTATGTTCACTGTTCCGGAGAAAAAACTGAGTATTGGTCGAACAGCCGAATCGGATCAGAAATTCGGTCTTGGTGACCTCCATACAATATTTTATGACCCTACGAAAGAATCAGATCATTAATTATCCTCTAACGCCACCCTGCGGCCCGTTCAACCATTTGCTAGTATTGCCATAGGGGTATTTTCACTGATCCGGAGTAAAAACTGAGTAAGGGTTGAACAACTGAATCGGATCAAAAATTCGGTCTTGGTGACCTCCATACAATATTTTATGATTCTACAAAAGAATCAGATCAATAATTATACCCTATAGGCACCCCACGCCCTGTTTGAAATTTTGCCAGTATTGCCAAAGGGGTATGTTCACTGATCGGAAGAAAAAACTGAATATTGGTCGAACCACTAAATCGGATCAGAAATTCGGTCTTGGTGACCTCCATACAATATTTTATAACTCTAAGAAAGAATCGAATCAATAATTATGCCCTAACGCCACCCCACGGCCCGTTAGAAATTTTGCCAGGATTGCCAAAGGGGTATGTTCACTGATCCGGAGAAAAAATCGAGTATGGGTCGAACCACTGAATCAGATCAGAAATTCGAACTTGGTGACCTCCATACAATATTTTCTGACCCTACGAAAGAATCGGGTCAATACATATGCACTGACGCCACCCCGCGACCCGTTCGAAATTTTGCCAGTATTGCCAAAGGGGTATGTTCACTGATCCGGAGAAAAAACTAAGTATGGGTCGAACCTCTGAATCGAATCATAAATTCAGTGTTGGTGATCTCCATACAATAATTTATGACCCTACGAAAGAATCGGATCAATAATTATGCTTTAACGCCACCCTTCGGCCCGTTGGAAATTTTGCCTGTATTGCCAAAGGGGCATGTTCACTGATCCGGAGAAAAAACTGAGTATGAGTCGAACCACTGATTTGGATCAGAAATTCGGTCTTTGAGACCTCCATACAATATTTTTTAACCCTACGAAAGAATCGGATCAATAAATATGCCCTGACGCCATCATGCGGCCCGTTCTAAATTTTGCCAGTACTGCCAAAGGGGTGTGTTCACTGATCCGGAGAAAAAACTGAGTATGGGTCGAACCAATAAATCGGATCAGAAATTCGGTCTTGGTGACTTCCATACAATATTTTATGATTCTACGAAAGAATCAGATCAATAATTATATCTTACAGGCACCCCGCGCCCTATTCGAAATTTTGCCAGTATGCCAAAGGGGTATGTTCACTGATCCGGAGAAAAAGATGAGTATGGGTCGAACCACTGAATCGGATCAGAAATTTGGTCTTGATGCACTCCATACAATAATTTATGACCCTACGAAAGAATCGGATCAATAAATATACCCTGACGCCAACCCGCGACCCGTTCTAAATTTTGCTAGTATTGCCTAAGGGGTATGTTCCCTGATCCGGAGAAAAAACTGAGTATGGTTCGAACCATTGAATCGGATAAGAAATTTGATCTTGGTGACCTCCATACAATATTTTTTGCCCCTACGAAATAATCGGATCAATACATATGCCCTGACGCCACCACGCTGCCCGTTCAAAAATTTTGCCAATATTGCCAAAGAGGTATGTTCACTGATCCGGAGAAAAAACTGAGTAAATGTCGAACCGCTGAATCAGATCAGAAATTCGGCCTTGGTGAACTCCATACAATATTTTATTACCCTACAAAAGAATCGGATCTATAATTATGCCCTGACGTCACCCCGCGGCCCGTTCGAAATTTTGCCAGTATTTTCAAATGGGTATGTTCACAGATCTGTAGAAAAAACTGAGTATGGGTTGAACAGCCGAATCGGATCAGAAATTCGGTCTTGTTGACCTCCATACAATATTTTATGACCCTACGAAAGAATCGGATAAATAATTATGCCCTGACGCCACCCCGTGGCCCGTTCAAATTTTTGCCAGTATTGCCGAAGGGGTATGTTCACTGATCAGAAGAAAAAACTGAGTATGGGTCGAACCACTGAATCGGATCAGAAATTCGATCTTGGTGACCTCCATACAATATTTTTTGACCCTACGAAAGAATCGGATCAATACATATTCTCTGACGTCACCCCGCGGCCCGTTCGAAATTTTTGCCAGTATTGCCAAAGGGGTATGTTCACTGTTTCGGAGAAAAAAACTGAGTATGGGTCAAACAACTGAATCGGATCAGAAATTCACTCTTGGTGACCTCCATACAATATTTTATGATCTTACGAAAGAATCAGATCAACAATTACGCCATATAGCCACCCCGCGGTCCGTTCGAAATTTTGCCAGTATTGCCAAAGGGGTATGTTCACTGTTCCGGAGAAAAAACTGAGTATTGGTCGAACAGCCGAATCGGATCAGAAATTCGGTCTTGGTGACCTCCATACAATATTTTATGACCATACGAAAGAATCAGATCATTAATTATCCTCTAACGCCACCCCGCGGCCCGTTCGAAATTTTGCCAGTATTGTTAAATGGGTATGTTCACAGATATGTAGAAAAAACTGAGTATGGGTTGAACAGCCGAATCGGATCAGAAATTCGGTCTTGTTGACCTCCACACAATATTTTATGACCCTACGAAAGAATCGGATAAATAATTATGCCCTGACGCCACCCCGCGGCCCGTTCAAATTTTTGCCAGTATTGCCGAAGGGATATGTTCACTGATCAGAAGAAAAAACTGAGTATGGGTCGAACCACTGAATCGGATCAGAAATTCGATCTTGGTGACCTCCATACAATATTTTTTGACCCTACGAAAGAATCGGATCAATACATATTCTCTGACGTCATCCCGCGGCCCGTTCGAATTTTTGCCAGTATTGCCAAAGGGGTATGTTCACTGTTTCGGAGAAAAAAACTGAGTATGGGTTAAACAACTGAATCGGATCAGAAATTCACTCTTGGTGACCTCCATACAATATTTTATGATCTTACGAAAGAATCGGATCAACAATTACGCCATATAGCCACCCCGCGGCCCGTTCGAAATTTTGCCAGTATTGCTAAAGGGGTATGTTCACTGTTCCGGAGAAAAAACTGAGTATTGGTCGAACAGCCGAATCAGATCAGAAATTCGGTCTTGGTGACCTCCATACAATATTTTATGACCCTACGAAAGAATCAGATCATTAATTATCTTATAACGCCACCCTGCGGCCCGTTTGACAAATTGCTAGTATTGCCATAGGGGTATTTTCACTGATCCGGAGTAAAAACTGAGTAAGGGTTGAACAACTGAATCGGATCAAAAATTCGGTCTTGGTGACCTCCATACAATATTTTATGATTCTACGAAAGAATCAGATCAATAATTATACCCTATAGGCACCCCACGCCCTGTTTGAAATTTTGCCAGTATTGCCAAAGGGGTATGTTCACTGATCGGAAGAAAAAACTGAGTATTGGTCGAACCACTAAATCGGATCAGAAATTCCGTCTTGGTGACCTCCATACAATATTTTATAACTCTAAGAAAGAATCGAATCAATAATTATGCCCTAACGCCACCCCACGGCCCGTTAGAAATTTTGCCAGGATTGCCAAAGGGGTATGTTCACTGATCCGGAGAAAAAATCGAGTATGGGTCGAACCACTGAATCAGATCAGAAATTCGAACTTGGTGACCTCCATTCAATATTTTTTGACCCTACGAAAGAATCGGATCAATACATATGCACTGACGCCACCCCGCGACCAGTTCGAAATTTTGCCAGTATTGCCAAAGGGGTATGTTCACTGACCCAGAGAAAAAACTAAGTATGGGTCGAACCTCTGAATCGAATCATAAATTCGGTGTTGGTGATCTCTATATAATAATTTATGACCCTTCGAAAGAATCGGATCAATAATTATGCTTTAACGCCACCCTTCGGCCCGTTCGAAATTTTTGCCCGTATTGCCAAAGGGGCATGTTCACTGATCCGTAGAAAAAACTAAGTATGAGTCGAACCACTAAATCGGATCAGAAATTCGGTCTTGGTGACCTCCAAACAATATTTTATAACTCTAAGAAAGAATCGAATCAATAATTATGCCCTAACGCCACCCCACGACCCGTTAAAAATTTTGCCAGTATTGCCAAAGGGGTATGTTCACTCATCCAGAAAAAAAACTGAATATGGGTGGAACCGCTGACTCAGATCAGAAATTCGGTATTGGTGACCTCCATACAATATTTTATGACTCTACGAAAGAATCGGATCAATAATTATGACCTATAGCCATCCCGCGCCTCGTTCGAAGTTTTGCCAGTATTGCCAAAGGGGTATGTTCACTGATCCGGAGAAAAAACTTAGTATGGGTCCAACCACTGAATCCGATCAGAAATTCGAACTTAGTGACCTCCATACAATATTTTTTGACCCTACGAAAGAATCGGATCAATAAATATGCCCTGACGCCACCTCGCGGCCCATTCGAAATTTTGCCAGTATTGCCAAAGAGGTATGCTCACAAATCCAGAGAAAAAACTGAGTATGGGTTGAACCACCAAATCGGATCAAAAATTCGGTCTTGGTGACCTCCATACAATATTTTATGATCCTACGAAAGAATCGGATCAATAATTATACCCTATAGGCACCCAGCGCCCGGTTCGAAATTTTGCCAGTATTGCCAAAGGGGTATGTTCACTGATCCGGAGAAAAAACTGAGAATGGGTCGAGCCGCTGAAATTCGGTCTTGTTGACCTCCATTCAATATTTTATGACCCTACGAAAGAATCGGATAAATAATTATGCTCTGACGCCACCCCAGCGGCCCGTTCAAATTTTTGCCAGTATTGCCGAAGAGGTATGTTCACTGATCAGAAGAAAAAACTGAGTATGGGTCGAAATACTGAATCGGATCAGAAATTCAATCTTAGTGACCTCCATACAATATTTTTTGACCCTACGAAAGAATTGGATCAATACATATTCTCTGACGTCACCCCGCGGCCCGTTCGAATTTTTTGCCAGTATTGCCAAAGGGGTGTGTTCACTGTTTCGGAGAAAAAAACTGAGTATGGGTCAAACCACTGAATCAGATCAGAAATTCACTCTTAGTGACCTCCATACAATATTTTACGATCTTACGAAAGAATCGGATCAATAATTACGCCATATAGCCACCCCGCGGCCCGTTCGAAATTTTGCCAGTATTGCCAAAGGGGTATGTTTACTGTTCAGGAGAAAAAACTGAGTATTGGTCGAACAGCCGAATCGGATCAGAAATTTGGTCTTGTTAACATCCATACAATATTTTATGACCCTACGAAAGAATCAGATCATTAATTATGTTCTAACGCCACCTTGCGGCCCGTTCGAAAATTTGCTAGTATTGCCATATGGGTATTTTCACTGATCCGGAGTAAAAACTGAGTAAGGGTTGAACAACAGAATCGGATCAAAAATTCGGTCTTGGTGACCTCCATACAATATTTTATGATTCTACGAAAGAATCAGATCAATAATTATACCCTATAGGCACCCCGCGCCCTGTTTGAAATTTTGCCAGTATTACCAAAAGGGTATGTTCACTGATCCGGAGAAAAAACCGAGTATTGGTCGAACCACTAAATCGGATCAGAAATTCGGTATTGGTGACCTCCATACAATATTTTATAACTCTAAGTAAGAATCGAATCAATAATTATGCTCTAACGCCACCCCACGGTCCGTTAGAAATTTTGCCAGTATTGCCAAAGGGGTATGTTCACTCACCCGGAAAAAAAACTGAGTATGGGTCAAACCGCTGACTCAGATCAGAAATTCGGTCTTGGTGACCTCCATACAATATTTTAGGACTCTACGAAAGAATCGGATCAATAATTATGCTCTATAGCCACCCTGCGCCTCGTTCGAAGTTTTGCCAGTATTGCCAAAGGGGTATGTTCACTGATCCGGAGAAAAAACTTAGTATGGGTCCAACCACTGAATCAAATCTGAAATTCGAACTTGGTGACCTCCATACAATATTTTTTGACCCTACGAAAGAATCGGATCAATACATATGCCCTGACGCCATCCCGCGGCCCTTTCGCAATTTTGCTAGTATTGCCTAAGGGGTATGTTCACTGTTAAGGAGAAAAAACAGAGTATGGGTCGAACCGCTGAATCGGATCAGAAATTTGGTCTGCGTGACCTCCATACATTATTTTATAACTCTACGAAAGAATCGAATCAATAATAATGCCCTAACGCCACCCCACGGCCCGTTAGAAATTTTGCTAGTACACTCGTCTTGAAAAAAAATTAATTATGGGTCGAACCGCTGAATAAGATCAGAAATTTGGTATTGGTGACCTCCATACAAAATTTTATGATCCTACAAAATAATCGGATCAATATTTATACCCTATAAGCACCCCGCGCCCTGTTCGAAATTTTACCAGCATTGGCAAAGGGGTATCTTCATTGATCTGGAATTAAAACTGAGTATGGGTGGAACCACTGAATCAGATCAGAAATTCGGTCTTGGTGACCTCCATCCAATAATTTATGACCCTACGAAAGAATCGGATCAATACATATGCCCTGACGCCACCTCGCGGCCCGTTTTAAATTTTGCAAGTATTGCCAAAGTGGTATGTTCACTGATTCGGAGAAAAAACTGAGTATGGGTCGAACCATTGAATCGGATAAGAAATTCGATCTTGGTGACCTCCATACAATATTTTTTGACCCTACGAAAGAATCGGATCAATACATATGCCCTGACGCCACCCTGCGGCCCGTTCGAAATTTTGCCAGTATTACCAAAGGGGTATGTTCACTAACCCGGAGAAAAAACTGAGTAAATGTCGAACCGCTGAATCAGATCAGAAATTCGGCCTTGGTGAACTCCATAAAATATTTTATTACCCTACGAAGAATCGGATTAATAATTATGCCATGACTCCACCCCGCGGTCCGTTCGAAATTTTGCCACTATTGCCGAATGGGTATGTTCACTGATCCAGAGAAAAAACTGAGTATGGGTCGAACCGCTGAATCGAATCAGAAATTCGGTCTTGGTGACCTCCATACAATATTTTATGATTTTACAAAAGAATCAGATCAATAATTATACCCTATAGGCACCCCGAGCCCTGTTTGTAGTTTTGTTAGTATTGCCAAAGGAGTATGTTTTCTGATCCGGATAAAAAAACTGAGTATGGTTCGAACAATTGAATCGGATCAGAAATTCGGTGTTGATGACCTCCATACAATAATATATGACCCTACGAATGAATAAGATCAATAATTATGCCCTAACTCCATCCCGCGGCCCGTTCGAAATTTTGCCTGTATTGCCAAAAGGTTATGTTCACTGATCCGGAGAAAAAACTGAGTATGGGTCGAACCGCTGACTCAGATCATAAATTCGGTCTTGGTGACCTCCATACAATATTTTAGGACTCTACGGAAGAATCGGATCAATAATTATGCCCTATAGCCACCCTGCGCCTCGTTCGAAGTTTTGCCAGTATTGCCAAAGGGGTATGTTCACTGATCCGGAGAAAAAACTTAGTATGGGTCCAACCACTGAATCAGATTAGAAATTCGAACTTGGTGACCTCCATACAATATTTTTTGACCCTTTACGAAAGAATCGGATCAATACATATGCCATGACGCCACCCCGCGGCCCATTCGAAATTTTGCTAGTATTGCTTAAGGGTATGTTCACTGTTAAGGAGAAAAAACTGAGTATGGGTCGAATCGCTGAATCGGATCAGAAATTTGGTCTGCGTAACCTCCATACATTACTTTATAACTCTACGAAAGAATCAAATCAATAATTATGCCCTAACGCCACCCCACGACCCGTTAGAAATTTTGCTAGTACACTCGTCTTGAAAAAAAATTGAGTATGGGTCGAACCGCTGATAAGATCAGAAATTCGGTCTTGGTGACCAACATACAATATTTTATGATCCTACAAAATAATCGGATCAATATTTATACCCTATAGGCACCCCGCGCCCTGTTCGAAATTTTGCCAGCATTGGCAAAGGGGTATCTTCACTGATCTGGAATTAAAACTGAGTATGGGTGGAACCACTGAATCAGATCAGAAATTCGGTCTTGGTGACCTCCATCCAATAATTTATGACCCTACGAAAGAATCGGATCAATACATATGCCCTGACGCCACCTCGCGGCCCGTTCTAAATTTTGCAAGTATTGCCAAAGTGGTATGTTCACTGATTCGGAGAAAAAACTGAGTATGGGTCGAACCATTGAATCCGATAAGAAATTCGATCTTGGTGACCTCCATACAATATTTTTTGACCCTACGAAAGAATCGGATCAATACATATGCCCTGACGCCACCCTGCGGCCCGTTCGAAATTTTGCAAGTATTGCCAAAGGGGTATGTTCACTAATCCGGAGAAAAAACTGAGTAAATGTCGAACCGCTAAATCAGATCAGAAATTCGGCCTTGGTGAACTCCATAAAATATTTTATTACCCTACGAAAGAATCGGATTAATAATTATGCCCTGACTCCACCCCGCGGTTCGTTCGAAATTTTGCCACTATTGCCGAATGGGTATGTTCACTGATCCGGAGAAAAAACTGAGTATGGGTCGAACCGCTGAATCGAATCAGAAATTCGGTCTTGGTGACCTCCATACAATATTTTATGATTCTACGAAAGAATCAGATCAATAATTATACTCTATAGGCACCCCGAGCCCTGTTTGTAATTTTGTTAGTATTGCCAAAGGGGTATGTTCACTGATCCGGAGAAAAAACTGAGTATTGGTCGAACCACTAAATCGGATCAGAAATTCGGTCTTGGGACCTCCATACAATATTTTATAACTCCAAGAAAGAATCGAATCAATAATTATGCCCTAACGCCACCCCACGGCCCGTTAGAAATTTTGCCAGTATTGCCAAAGGGGTTTGTTCACTCATCCGGGAAAAAAACTGAGTATGGGTCGAACCGCTGACTCAGATCAGAAATTCGGTCTTGGTGACCTCCATACAATATTTTATGACTCTACGAAAGAATCGGATCAATAATTATGACCTATAGCCACCCCGCGCCTCGTTCGAAGTTTTGCCAGTATTGCCAAAGGGGCATGTTCACTGATCCGGAGAAAAAACTTAGTATGGGTCCAACCACTGAATCAGATCAGAAATTTTAACTTGGTGACCTCCATATAATATTTTTTGACCCTACGAAAGAATCGGATCAATACATATGCCCTGAAGCCACCTCGCGCCCGGTTCTAAATTTTTCTAGTATTGCCAAATGAGTATGTTCACTGATGCGTAGAAAAACCTGAGTATGGGTCAAACTATTGAATCGGATTAGAAATTCGATCTTGGTGACCTCCATATAAATATTTTATGATCCTACAAAAGAATCGGAACAATATTTATACCCTATAGGTACCCTGCGCCCTGTTCGAAATTTTGCCAGTATTGGTAAAGGGGTATCTTCACTGATCTGGAATTAAAACTGAGTATGGCTGGAACCACTGAATCAGATCAGAAATTCGGTCTTGGTGACCTCCAACCTCCATCCAATAATTTATGACCCTACGAAAGAATCGTATCAATACATATGCCCTGACGCCACCTCGCGGCCCGTTCTAAATTTTGCAAGTATTGCCAAAGGGGTATGTTCACTGATTCGGAGAAAAAACTGAGTATGGTTCGAACCATTGAATCGGATAAGAAATTCGATCTTGGTGACCTCCATACAATATTTTTTGACCCTACAAAAGAATCAGATCAATACATATGCCCTGACGCCACCCAGCGGCCCGTTCGAAATTTTGCCACTATTGCCAAAGGGGTATGTTCACTGATCCGGAGAAAAAACTGAGTAAATGACGAACCGCTGAATCAGATCAGAAATTCGGTCTTGGTGAACTCCATAAAATATTTTATTACCCTACAAAAGAATCGGATCAATAATTATGCCCTGACTCCACCCCGCGGCCCGTTCGAAATTTTGCCACTATTGCCAAATGGGTATGTTCACTGATCCGGAGAAAAACTGAGTATGGGTCGAACCGCTGAATCGAATCAGAAATTCGGTCTTGGTGACCTCCATACAATATTTTATGATTCTACGAAAGAATCAGATCAATAATTATACCCTATAGGCACCCCGCGGCCTGTTTGAAATTTTGCCAGTATTGCCAAAGGGGTATGTTCACTGATCCGTTGAAAAAGACTGAGTATGGGTCGAACCACTGAATCGGATCAGAAATTCGGTCTTGTTGACCTCCATACAATAATTTATGACCCTACGAATGAATCAGATCAATAATTATGCCCTAACTCCACCCCACGGCCCGTTCGAAATTTTTCCAGTATTGCCAAAGGGGTATGTTCATTGATCCGGAGAAAAAACTGAGTATGGGTCGAACTGCTTAATCGGATCAGAAATTCGGTCTTGGTGAACTCCATACAATATTTTATGACCATAGGAAGGAATCGGATCAATAATTATACCTTATAGGCACCCCGCGCCCTGTTTGAAATTTTGCCAGTATTGCCAAAGGGGTATGTTCACTGATCCGGAGAAATAAACTGAGTATGGGTCGAACCACTGGATCGGATCAGAAATTCGGTCTTGGTGACCTCCATACAATATGTTTTGACCCTACGAATGAATCAGATCAATACATATGCCATGACGCCACGCCACGGCCCGTTCGAAATTTTGCCAGTATTACCAAAGGGGTATGTTCACTGATCCGGAGAAAAACTTGAGTATGGGTCGAACAGATGAATCGGATCAGAAATTCGGTCTTGCTGACTTCCATACGATATTTTATGACTATACGAAAGAATCGAATCAATAATTATGCCCTGACATCACCCCGCGGCCCGTTCAAAATTTTGCCAGTATTGCCGAAGGGGTATGTTCACTGATACAGAGAAAAAACTGAGAATGGGTCGAGCCGCTGAATCGGATCAGAAATTCGTTCTTGGTGACCTCCATGCAATATTTTATGATCTTACAAAAGAATCGGATCATAATTACGCCTCAGAAAGCTGATCGTTCACTTCTGCCATGTAAGCTTGATTTTCCCCCTTCTCCCTCTCGCTTCCTCCAGTTTCGATGTTAACTAAATTTGCCTGTTCGAAGACTTCCTCAACCTGTAGATTCCAGTTATACCCACTATTGTGTCTAGATACCATAGCCTTATTCTCACTATCTCCCCCATTCTGTTGTGCAGGCCTGTTCTGGCTGCGTTCGACTCTCTCGTTTGTACATTCCTTGGCAAAGTGACCATTTTGTTGACAGTTACAGAATCGAACCTTTGACCTGTCAAACCCTGGTCTTTCACCAACGAACTTTCTACCCGTTTTCTTCATGAACCGTTTACCTCTTCTTACTATCATCGCCATCTGCCATTGCAGATCCATCTCTTCCAGATCATCAGCATCAATCTGATCATAGTCTTCATCCAAAGTTGCGGGATCGACTATTTTACCTTTGATGTAATTTTCATAAGATGCAATGAAAGATGCATAGAGGGGAAACTGCTGTTCAGCTGATTTAACACTCATGGGCATCTGTGAGTATTTGTTGGTTTGAGCATTTGATGAAAAGTTACCAATTGTGGCTTGAGGTTTTGAAGAATTATTTCCTGCAGCTACGAAACATACATCACCATCCATGTTGAGAGTCACATGACCATCATGAGTTGAGTTTGAGCTTGAGTCTCCCTTTGAGTAGTAAGCAGATGATTCTGACTTTGAACTTGAACTAAATTTTTCACCGTACATTCCCGGATCCTGAACCTGATCAGTTGGTGTCTCTTTCCGAACCATGTTTAGTTCAAAAGTTCGTAATTTATTGACTGCTGTTTCCAAATCAATATCGGCAAACTCTTTATATTCTCTCATCAAAACCGTGTACATTTTCCATTTCGGTGGAAGAGCATCAAAAAGTTTCTCTACTATCTCCTCTTCTTTGTATACAATGGAGTAATTGCTGAGTTCAGTCATCAGGTGATAATATCTTGTGATGATATCATCAAGTGATTCATTTTTCAAATATTTGAACACCGAGAATTGGGTTTTTAGTAGCTTAATTTTGGATGCACGTATCCCCACATTACCTTCATATCGATTTTCTAGCGCTTCCCATAGCTCTCTAGCGGTTTTGTATTTCCTGAAAGTGTGAAGAATCTCTTGTGGAAGAGCCATAGTGATCGCCGCATGAGCTTTACTCTCTGCCTCATACATTTTCCTCTCCTCCTCATCCATCTTACTGTACTTCTTTATTTGATCACGACCCTCAAACAAGGCCGTTGGTGAAATGTATCCATCTTGTATGCACACCCACATCTTAGCATCTTGATATTTAACATACTGTTCAAACCGATCTTTCCAAGCAACGAAATCGGTACCCTTAAGCATTTTCGGAGCCTTAGTTGCTGAACCGGCTTCAACTTCCATTTTCACTAGTTCCGTGATGTTTATCGAAGTCATCGTTGAAAGAAACACAACTCAAAACACGAGGAAAGTATAAAATAATTTTTTATTTTTTTGAACAGTGCCCAGTAGGCGAAGTTAAGTATAACTTCGCTTAAGCTTAACTTCGCTTGCTTCTTAACTTCGCCTGATGTTAACTTCGCTTAATGACAACTTCGCTTAATTCAAGCGAACTTGTGAGACAGGCGAAGTTAATGATAACTTCGCTTAAACTTATATCTTCGCCTAAACCCTACAAACAGTGGCGGCAACTTCGCCTGATGAACACAAGGTTTTTGCAGGTTTGATTTTGACGTATTGCGAGGTATGTGAAGGTGTAATGGGTTATTCTTGATGGTGGGAGATGGGTAGGACACAAAAACTCGATATTTCAACATAAAATCGTCTCGCGAATAGTCGAATGGAACGATTTCTACACTCGTGTGATAATCCCGAACCACACAATCACGAGCAAATGCTCTGATACCAATTGTAGGTTCCCAGCCGGATCTACACGGAAATATCTCGTATTACGTAGGTGCGGAATCCCTACGTAAGACGATACGAGTGTTAGACGCGATATACGTTAAACCCAAGTACAAAGACACGTTACAATACTAAATAGACACGTTGTATTGCAACTCCTTTAACACGTGATAGCCAAATCACAATTACACGTACTGAACCCCTGTTACAAAACAAGCCGTAGCCAAACATATATAGTTATCGACAACTTCGCCTAACAGACTAGGCGAAGTTGTTGATAACTTCGCTTGTCCACAAGTTCGCTTATATTAGGCGAACTTGTGAGACAAGTTAACTAAAACACCAATACAAATCAAACTAACACGATTACAGACACTAGATACTGAACTACTGACATCATGTACCAACAGACTCCCCCTTGGCACTAGCTTCATATCTCAATCTTCAATCACGTGTCTTGTAATCCCAAAACTCGAGTCACCCGTCTTCAAGCATGAACTCCTTCTCTGACACAAACGGAAATTACTATCTGATATTTCTTGCCTTCTTCTTTCCATGCCGGAATATATAATATCTTTTTCTCTTTCAGCACCTGAAAGTCAGCTTGAGACAAATTCACCAAGTGCATTGGATCATACACTCTCAGCAACTCTTGTTCATCTTCATCCTCCAACACCGCTTCCGCTGTTTCACTATATACATACCACCATTTCAGATTCTTTAAGACATCCTTGGGCATTTGTTTCATCGGCACTTCTTTTAAACACCGGATCGACTTATACTTCATTATCATCCAAGGTTTGCCATCAGCTCTCATACCTCTGTCTTTATCTTCAACGAGCTTTCCTTTCTGCGGCTTTAATAACTCGAACTTTTTATCTTTTATACTTTCTTTCCAAACGATCTTCCCAATAATCCTAGCCATATTATCATCACTCCTGTTTATCAACCCCAACTTGGCTAAGTCCTTCATCTTACACTCCGGCAAGGTATTAATCGATCTCAACAATCTCTTGAAATACTGAACTCCGTCAAAACGTTTAATCGCAAACAGCCTCAACTGCTCATCGTATAACCAGCATACCCTTTGATGTTGTAACTCTTCTTAAACATAGTTGGGACCGCTGGTTTCTTTGTCTTTACAAACCATTTAGCATAGCCTTCTTTCCATCTTGGCTGCTCTTCCCATTCAGTCTCCTCGCTTCCCGTATCTTGACCCAAATTTGATTTATCAGCTTCTGGAATTTCATGCTCAATGTTATCCTCCACAATCTCTCCCTCTTCAACCTCACTGTCAATCACAATCTCAGCCCCTATCTTCTCAATTTCTTCAATCGGTAACACATCGTCGTCACCTTCAATATCAACATCCACCATCTCCTCATCATCTACTACCACCACGTCATCACCAGCACCACCGGCTCCTGCTACAGCTGCCATATCTGCACCACAAACGATCTAAGTTAGAGAATCGTCAAGGCAGATCGTAACTTCGCTTATTACCATGAGCGAAGTTAAGATAAACATTAGTGTGCAAGCGAAGTTAGACATAGGGCGAAGTTGAGCACAACTTCGCCTATACAATAACTTCGCCTGACAACAGATTAACTTTTAAATAATATTTAAAGCATCAGGCGAAGTTAAGACTAAGGCGAAGTTAAGGATAACTTCGCCTTTGAACAACTTCGCCCCTTGAACAACTTCGCCCTGTTTAATTAAAAATTAAAGAAGCATGCGAAGTTAAGCCTAAGGCGAAGTTGTTATAACTTCGCTTGAACTGAAACGGCAACAGTTCAGAAGGCCATACTGGTGTGAATTTTGTGAATTTGATGATTGTGGACTCAAAAAAGACATGTTATTATGGAGTTCTAGACGATCAAGTTGGTTACGACCACGTAAAAAACGAGTTTGAAATGCGGGTGTATAAGGGTTAGCATGAACGAGGTCACAACCTGGACCAAAACGATATCTGATTAACATGATCGACATGAATTATACGTTATCCCGACTCTACACACCTTTAAAACGGAATGAAATCGAGAAAAATAACAAGGTTTGATTCAAAATGTAATTTCGCCGAGGGTAAAGTGATAAGTTCGCTTGAGTTTTGTGATAATATTAAAACCGTTTGACTGACTTGTCCTTTATATAAGTTTGAATTATACAGGCGAAGTTAGGGTTAACTTCGCTTACCCCTTAACTTCGCCTGTTACCAAGTTCGCCTCTTAAACAACTTCGCTTAGTGTTAAAAAAAACATAATAGTCCCTTATAAATTTGAACATTATGCAATAGTCTTTTAAAACTACCTGTAAAGATTTAAATGTTACGATCAAAGACCAAGTAACCAAGTTTTAAACCATAAAACGACATAAGCAATGAAAATTTTAGAAATAAAGTACACGAGATCAAATTTCAGTCTTGACAGGGACTTGAATGTTTTAGAAAAGATCCGAACATGAATCATACTAGTTAAGTGACTGTCACATAGATCCATGTTCAGCTGTATTATGACATAAAGAATAGGTTGTAAGCAGGTAAACAACCTGAGTATGGGTCGAAACACTGAATCGAATCAGAAATTCGATCTTGGTGACCTCCATACAATATTTTATGACCCTACGAAAGAATCAGATCAATATTTATGCTCTGACGCCACCCCGTGGCCCGTTCAAAATTTTGCCAATATTGCCAAAGGGGTATGTTCACTGATTAGAAGAAAAAACTGAGTATGGGTCGAACCTCTGAATCGGATCAGAAATTCGATCTTGGTGACCTTCGTACAATATTTTATGACCATACGAAAGAATCGGATAAATAATTATGCCCTGACGCCACCCCGAGGCCCGTTCAAAATTTTGCCATTATTGCCGAAGGGGTATGTTCGCTGATCAGAAGAAAAAACTGAGAATGGGTCGAACCGCTGAATCGGATCAAAAGTTTGGTCTTGGTGACCTCCATACAATATTTTATGACCCTATGAAAGAATAAGAAAAATAATTATGCACTGACGCCAACCCGCAGCCCGTTCGAAATTTTGGGAATATTGCCAAAGGGGTATGTTCACTGATTAGAAGAAAAAACTGAGTATGGGTCGAACCACTGAATCGGATCAGAAATTTGATCTTGTAGACCTCCATACATTATTTTTTGACCCTACGAAAGAATCGGATCAATACATATTCTCTGACGCCACCCCGCGGCCCGTTCGAAATTTTGCCAG